>NW_027185506.1:0-300000 GCF_040183065.1 Periplaneta americana
ACAAATCCCACGGAATTTGTAGATTTTATTGTATATTGATATAGTTTAAAATCTCGCAAAAACGAAATTTTTTGAAGGATTTTTTTTTGTGGGGAAAATCGAAACCAGTGATATAATACAGTTCAATCATGTATACTAAACACTCTGTCAAAGAATTAGCACAATCGGTTGGAATATAGAGATTTTATTAACGTTTATAGCAAAATCGTGTTTTTACCGCAAGAAACGACGATTTTTACAATTGGACGATTTACACAAACAAACCCATATTCCTCTGCATGCGAAAGTGAAATCGTTGTTATATATAGGTGAATCCACATGAATTTAACATTTTTTTAAGAAATTAGACAAATCCCACTGAATTTGTAGATTTTATTGATATTTATATAGTTAGAAAACTCGCAAAAACGAAATTTTTTGAAGGATTTTTTTGTGGGGAAAATCGAAACCAGTGACATAATACAGTTCAATCATGTATACTAAACACTCTGTGAAAGAATTAGCACAATCGGTTGGAATATAGAGATTTTATTAACGTTTATTACAAAATCGTGTTTTTACCGCAAGAAACGACGATTTTTACAATTGGACGATTTACACAAACAAACCCATATTCCTATGCATGCGAACGTGAAATTGTTGTTATATACAGGTGACTCCACATGAATTTAACATTTTTTTAAGAATTAGACAAATCCCACAGAATTTGTAGATTATATTGATATTTATATAGTTAAAAAACTCGCAAAAACGAAATTTTTTGAAGGATTTTTTTTTGTGGGGAAAATCGAAACCAGTGATATAATACAGTTCAATCATGTATACTAAACACTCTGTCAAAGAATTAGCACAATCGGTTGGAATATAGAGATTTTATTAACGTTTATAGCAAAATCGTGTTTTTACCGCAAGAAACGACGATTTTTACAATTGGACGATTTACACAAACAAACCCTTATTCCTCCGCATGCGAACGTGAAATTGTTGTTATATATAGGTGAATCCACATGAATTTAACATTTTTTAAGAAATTAGACAAATCCCACGGAATTTGTAGATTATATTTATATTTATATAGTTAAAAAACTCGAAAAAACGAAATTTTTTGAAGGATTTTTTTTTGTGGGGAAATTCGAAACCAGTGACATAATACAGTTCAGTCATGTATACTAAACACTCTGTGAAAGAATTAGCACAATCGGTTGGAATATAGAGATTTTATTAACGTTTATAGCAAAATCGTGTTTTTACCGCAAGAAAGGACGATTTTTACAATTTGACCATTTTCACAAACAAACCCATATTCCTCTGCATGCGAACGTGAAATTGTTGTTATATATAGGTGACTCCAAATGAATTTAACATTTTTTTAAGAAATTAGACAAATCCCCCGGAATTTGTAGATTTTATTGATATTTATATAGTTAAAATCTCGCAAAAACGAAATTTTTTGAAGGATTTTTTTTTGTGGGGAAAATCGAAACCAGTGATATAATACAGTTCAATTATGTATACTAAACACTCTGTGAAAGTATTAGCTCAATCGGTTGGAATATAGAGATTTTATTAACGTTGAAACAAAATCGTGTTTTTACCGCAATAAACGACGATTTTTACAATTGGACGATTTACACAAACAAACCCATATTCCTCTGCATGCGAACGTGAAATTGTTGTTATATACAGGTGACTCCACATGAATTTAACATTTTTTTAAGAAATTAGACAAATCCCACGGAATTTGTAGATTATATTGATATTTATATAGTTAAAAAACTCGCAAAAACGAAATTTTTTGAAGGATTTTTTTTTTTGTGGGGAAAATCGAAACCAGTGATATAATACAGTTCAATCATGTATACTAAACACTCTGTCCAAGAATTAGCACAATCGGTTGGAATATAGAGATTTTATTAATGTTTATAGCAAAATCGTGTTTTTACCGCAAGAAACGACGATTTTTACAATTGGACGATTTACACAAACAAACCCATATTCCTCTGCATGCGAACGTGAAATTGTTGTTATATATAGGTGAATCCACATGAATTTAACATTTTTTTAAGAAATTAGACAAATCCCAAGGAATTTGTAGATTTTATTGATATTTATATAGTTAAAATCTCGCAAAAACGAAATTTTTTGAAGGATTTTTTTTTGTGGGGAAAATCGAAACCAGTGATATAATACAGTTCAATTATGTATACTAAACACTCTGTGAAAGAATTAGCACAATCGGTTGGAATATAGAGATTTTATTAACGTTTATAACAAAATCGTGTTTTTACCGCAAGAAACGACGATTTTTACAATTGGACGATTTACACAAACAAACCCATATTCCTCTGCATGCGAACGTGAAATTGTTGTTACATACAGGTGACTCCACATGAATTTAACATTTTTTTAAGAAATTAGACAAATCTCACGGAATTTGTAGATTTTATTGATATTTATATAGTTAAAAAACTCGCAAAAACGAAATTTTTTGAAGGATTTTTTTTTGTGGGGAAAATCGAAACCAGTGATATAATACAGTTCAATCATGTATACTAAACACTCTGTCCAAGAATTAGCACAATCGGTTGGAATATAGAGATTTTATTAATGTTTATAGCAAAATCGTGTTTTTACCGCAAGAAACGACGATTTTTACAATTGGACGATTTACACAAACAAACCCATATTCCTCTGCATGCGAACGTGAAATTGTTGTGATATATAGGTGAATCCACATGAATTTAACATTTTTTTAAGAAATTAGACAAATCCCAAGGAATTTGTAGATTTTATTGATATTTATATAGTAAAAATCTCGCAAAAACGAAATTTTTTGAAGGATTTTTTTTTGTGGGGAAAATCGAAACCAGTGATAAAATACAGTTCAATTATGTATACTAAACACTCTGTGAAAGAATTAGCACAATCGGTTGGAATATAGAGATTTTATTAACGTTTATAACAAAATCGTGTTTTTACCGCAAGAAACGACGATTTTTACAATTGGACGATTTACACAAACAAACCCATATTCCTCTGCATGCGAACGTGAAATTGTTGTTACATACAGGTGCCTCCACATGAATTTAACATTTTTTTAAGAAATTAGACAAATCTCACGGAATTTGTAGATTTTATTGATATTGATATAGTTAAAATCTCGCAAAAACGAAATTTTTTGAAGGATTTTTTTTTGTGGGGAAAATCGAAACCAGTGATATAATACAGTTCAATCATGTATACTAAACACTCTGTCAAAGAATTAGCACAATCGCTTGGAATATAGAGATTTTATTAACGTTTATAGCAAAATCGTGTTTTTACCGCAAGAAACGACGATTTTTACAATTGGACGCTTTACACAAACAAACCCATATTCCTCTGCATGCGAAAGTGAAATTGTTGTTATATATAGGTGAATCCACATGAATTTAACATTTTTTTAAGAAATTAGACAAATCCCACTGAATTTGTAGATTTTATTGATATTTATATAGTTAGAAAACTCGCAAAAACGAAATTTTTTGAAGGATTTTTTTTTGTGGGGAAAATCGAAACCAGTGACATAATACAGTTCAATCATGTATACTAAACACTCTGTGAAAGAATTAGCACAATCGGTTGGAATATAGAGATTTTATTAACGTTTATAACAAAATCGTGTTTTTACCGCAAGAAACGACGATTTTTACAATTGGACGATTTACACAAACAAACCCATATTCCTCTGCATGCGAACGTGAAATTGTTGTTATATAGAGGTGACTCCACATGAATTTAACATTTTTTTAAGAAATTAGACAAATCCCACGGAATTTGTATATTTTATAGATATTTATATAGTTAATAATCTCGCAAAAACGAAATTTTTTGAAGGATTTTTTTTTGTGGGGAAAATCGAAACCAGTGATATAATACAGTTCAATTATGTATACTAAACACTCTGTGAAAGAATTAGCACAATCGGTTTGGAATAGAGAGATTTTATTAACGTTTAAACAAAATCGTGTTTTTACCGCAAGAAACGACGATTTTTACAATTGGACGATTAACACAAACAAACCCATATTCCTCTCCATGCGAACGTGAAATTGTTGTTATATATAGGTGAATCCACATGAATTTAACATTTTTTTAAGAAATTAGACAAATCCCACGGAATTTGTAGATTATATTGATATTTATATAGTTAAAAAACTCGAAAAAACGAAATTTTTTGAAGGATTTTTTTTTGTGGGGAAATTCGAAACCAGTGACATAATACAGTTCAGTCATGTATACTAAACACTCTGTGAAAGAATTAGCACAATCGGTTGGAATATAGAGATTTTATTAACGTTTATAGCAAAATCGTGTTTTTACCGCAAGAAACAACGATTTTTACAATTTGACCATTTTCACAAACAAACCCATATTCCTCTGCATGCGAACGTGAAATTGTTGTTATATATAGGTGACTCCACATGAATTCAACATTTTTTTAAGAAATTAGACAAATCCCCCGGAATTTGTAGATTTTATTGATATTTATATAGTTAAAATCTCGCAAAAACGAAATTTTTTGAAGGATTTTTTTTTGTGGGGAAAATCGAAACCAGTGATATAATACAGTTCAATTATGTATACTAAACACTCTGTGAAAGAATTAGCACAATCGGTTGGAATATAGAGATTTTATTAACGTTTATAACAAAATCGTGTTTTTACCGCAAGAAACGACGATTTTTACAATTGGACGATTTACACAAACAAACCCATATTCCTCTGCATGCGAACGTGAAATTGTTGTTATATACAGGTGACTCCACATGAATTTAACATTTTTTTAAGAAATTAGACAAATCCCACGGAATTTGTAGATTTTATTGATATTTATATAGTTAAAATCTCGCAAAAACGAACTTTTTTGAAGGATTTTTTTTTGTGGGGAAAATCGAAACCAGTGATATAATACAGTTCAATTATGTATTCTAAACACTCTGTGAAAGTATTAGCACAATCGGTTGGAATATAGAGATTTTATTAACGTTGAAACAAAATCGTGTTTTTACCGCAAGAAACGACGATTTTTACAATTGGACGATTTACACAAACAAACCCATATTCCTCTGCATGCGAACGTGAAATTGTTGTTACATACAGGTGACTCCACATGAATTTAACACTTTTTTAAGAAATTAGACAAATCCCACGGAATTTGTAGATTTTATTGATATTGATATAGTTAAAATCTCGCAAAAACGAAATTTTTTGAAGGATTTTTTTTTGTGGGGAAAATCGAAACCAGTGATATAATACAGTTCAATCATGTATACTAAACACTCTGTCCAAGAATTAGCACAATCGGTTGGAATATAGAGATTTTATTAATGTTTATAGCAAAATCGTGTTTTTACCGCAAGAAACGACGATTTTTACAATTGGACGATTTACACAAACAAACCCATATTCCTCTGCATGCGAACGTGAAATTGTTGTGATATATAGGTGAATCCACATGAATTTAACATTTTTTTAAGAAATTAGACAAATCCCAAGGAATTTGTAGATTTTATTGATATTTATATAGTAAAAATCTCGCAAAAACGAAATTTTTTGAAGGATTTTTTTTTGTGGGGAAAATCGAAACCAGTGATAAAATACAGTTCAATTATGTATACTAAACACTCTGTGAAAGAATTAGCACAATCGGTTGGAATATAGAGATTTTATTAACGTTTATAACAAAATCGTGTTTTTACCGCAAGAAACGACGATTTTTACAATTGGACGATTTACACAAACAAACCCATATTCCTCTGCATGCGAACGTGAAATTGTTGTTACATACAGGTGCCTCCACATGAATTTAACATTTTTTTAAGAAATTAGACAAATCTCACGGAATTTGTAGATTTTATTGATATTGATATAGTTAAAATCTCGCAAAAACGAAATTTTTTGAAGGATTTTTTTTTGTGGGGAAAATCGAAACCAGTGATATAATACAGTTCAATCATGTATACTAAACACTCTGTCAAAGAATTAGCACAATCGCTTGGAATATAGAGATTTTATTAACGTTTATAGCAAAATCGTGTTTTTACCGCAAGAAACGACGATTTTTACAATTGGACGCTTTACACAAACAAACCCATATTCCTCTGCATGCGAAAGTGAAATTGTTGTTATATATAGGTGAATCCACATGAATTTAACATTTTTTTAAGAAATTAGACAAATCCCACTGAATTTGTAGATTTTATTGATATTTATATAGTTAGAAAACTCGCAAAAACGAAATTTTTTGAAGGATTTTTTTTTGTGGGGAAAATCGAAACCAGTGACATAATACAGTTCAATCATGTATACTAAACACTCTGTGAAAGAATTAGCACAATCGGTTGGAATATAGAGATTTTATTAACGTTTATAACAAAATCGTGTTTTTACCGCAAGAAACGACGATTTTTACAATTGGACGATTTACACAAACAAACCCATATTCCTCTGCATGCGAACGTGAAATTGTTGTTATATAGAGGTGACTCCACATGAATTTAACATTTTTTTAAGAAATTAGACAAATCCCACGGAATTTGTATATTTTATAGATATTTATATAGTTAATAATCTCGCAAAAACGAAATTTTTTGAAGGATTTTTTTTTGTGGGGAAAATCGAAACCAGTGATATAATACAGTTCAATTATGTATACTAAACACTCTGTGAAAGTATTAGCACAATCGGTTTGGAATAGAGAGATTTTATTAACGTTTAAACAAAATCGTGTTTTTACCGCAAGAAACGACGATTTTTACAATTGGACGATTAACACAAACAAACCCATATTCCTCTCCATGCGAACGTGAAATTGTTGTTATATATAGGTGAATCCACATGAATTTAACATTTTTTTAAGAAATTAGACAAATCCCACGGAATTTGTAGATTATATTGATATTTATATAGTTAAAAAACTCGAAAAAACGAAATTTTTTGAAGGATTTTTTTTTGTGGGGAAATTCGAAACCAGTGACATAATACAGTTCAGTCATGTATACTAAACACTCTGTGAAAGAATTAGCACAATCGGTTGGAATATAGAGATTTTATTAACGTTTATAGCAAAATCGTGTTTTTACCGCAAGAAACAACGATTTTTACAATTTGACCATTTTCACAAACAAACCCATATTCCTCTGCATGCGAACGTGAAATTGTTGTTATATATAGGTGACTCCACATGAATTCAACATTTTTTAAGAAATTAGACAAATCCCCCGGAATTTGTAGATTTTATTGATATTTATATAGTTAAAATCTCGCAAAAACGAAATTTTTTGAAGGATTTTTTTTTGTGGGGAAAATCGAAACCAGTGATATAATACAGTTCAATTATGTATACTAAACACTCTGTGAAAGAATTAGCACAATCGGTTGGAATATAGAGATTTTATTAACGTTTATAACAAAATCGTGTTTTTACCGCAAGAAACGACGATTTTTACAATTGGACGATTTACACAAACAAACCCATATTCCTCTGCATGCGAACGTGAAATTGTTGTTATATACAGGTGACTCCACATGAATTTAACATTTTTTTAAGAAATTAGACAAATCCCACGGAATTTGTAGATTTTATTGATATTTATATAGTTAAAATCTCGCAAAAACGAACTTTTTTGAAGGATTTTTTTTTGTGGGGAAAATCGAAACCAGTGATATAATACAGTTCAATTATGTATTCTAAACACTCTGTGAAAGTATTAGCACAATCGGTTGGAATATAGAGATTTTATTAACGTTGAAACAAAATCGTGTTTTTACCGCAAGAAACGACGATTTTTACAATTGGACGATTTACACAAACAAACCCATATTCCTCTGCATGCGAACGTGAAATTGTTGTTACATACAGGTGACTCCACATGAATTTAACACTTTTTTAAGAAATTAGACAAATCCCACGGAATTTGTAGATTTTATTGATATTGATATAGTTAAAATCTCGCAAAAACGAAATTTTTTGAAGGATTTTTTTTTGTGGGGAAAATCGAAACCAGTGATATAATACAGTTCAATCATGTATACTAAACACTCTGTCCAAGAATTAGCACAATCGGTTGGAATATAGAGATTTTATTAATGTTTATAGCAAAATCGTGTTTTTACCGCAAGAAACGACGATTTTTACAATTGGACGATTTACACAAACAAACCCATATTCCTCTGCATGCGAACGTGAAATTGTTGTGATATATAGGTGAATCCACATGAATTTAACATTTTTTTAAGAAATTAGACAAATCCCAAGGAATTTGTAGATTTTATTGATATTTATATAGTAAAAATCTCGCAAAAACGAAATTTTTTGAAGGATTTTTTTTTGTGGGGAAAATCGAAACCAGTGATAAAATACAGTTCAATTATGTATACTAAACACTCTGTGAAAGAATTAGCACAATCGGTTGGAATATAGAGATTTTATTAACGTTTATAACAAAATCGTGTTTTTACCGCAAGAAACGACGATTTTTACAATTGGACGATTTACACAAACAAACCCATATTCCTCTGCATGCGAACGTGAAATTGTTGTTACATACAGGTGCCTCCACATGAATTTAACATTTTTTTAAGAAATTAGACAAATCTCACGGAATTTGTAGATTTTATTGATATTGATATAGTTAAAATCTCGCAAAAACGAAATTTTTTGAAGGATTTTTTTTTGTGGGGAAAATCGAAACCAGTGATATAATACAGTTCAATCATGTATACTAAACACTCTGTCAAAGAATTAGCACAATCGCTTGGAATATAGAGATTTTATTAACGTTTATAGCAAAATCGTGTTTTTACCGCAAGAAACGACGATTTTTACAATTGGACGCTTTACACAAACAAACCCATATTCCTCTGCATGCGAAAGTGAAATTGTTGTTATATATAGGTGAATCCACATGAATTTAACATTTTTTTAAGAAATTAGACAAATCCCACTGAATTTGTAGATTTTATTGATATTTATATAGTTAGAAAACTCGCAAAAACGAAATTTTTTGAAGGATTTTTTTTTGTGGGGAAAATCGAAACCAGTGACATAATACAGTTCAATCATGTATACTAAACACTCTGTGAAAGAATTAGCACAATCGGTTGGAATATAGAGATTTTATTAACGTTTATAACAAAATCGTGTTTTTACCGCAAGAAACGACGATTTTTACAATTGGACGATTTACACAAACAAACCCATATTCCTCTGCATGCGAACGTGAAATTGTTGTTATATAGAGGTGACTCCACATGAATTTAACATTTTTTTAAGAAATTAGACAAATCCCACGGAATTTGTATATTTTATAGATATTTATATAGTTAATAATCTCGCAAAAACGAAATTTTTTGAAGGATTTTTTTTTGTGGGGAAAATCGAAACCAGTGATATAATACAGTTCAATTATGTATACTAAACACTCTGTGAAAGTATTAGCACAATCGGTTTGGAATAGAGAGATTTTATTAACGTTTAAACAAAATCGTGTTTTTACCGCAAGAAACGACGATTTTTACAATTGGACGATTAACACAAACAAACCCATATTCCTCTCCATGCGAACGTGAAATTGTTGTTATATATAGGTGAATCCACATGAATTTAACATTTTTTTAAGAAATTAGACAAATCCCACGGAATTTGTAGATTATATTGATATTTATATAGTTAAAAAACTCGAAAAAACGAAATTTTTTGAAGGATTTTTTTTTGTGGGGAAATTCGAAACCAGTGACATAATACAGTTCAGTCATGTATACTAAACACTCTGTGAAAGAATTAGCACAATCGGTTGGAATATAGAGATTTTATTAACGTTTATAGCAAAATCGTGTTTTTACCGCAAGAAACAACGATTTTTACAATTTGACCATTTTCACAAACAAACCCATATTCCTCTGCATGCGAACGTGAAATTGTTGTTATATATAGGTGACTCCACATGAATTCAACATTTTTTTAAGAAATTAGACAAATCCCCCGGAATTTGTAGATTTTATTGATATTTATATAGTTAAAATCTCGCAAAAACGAAATTTTTTGAAGGATTTTTTTTTGTGGGGAAAATCGAAACCAGTGATATAATACAGTTCAATTATATATACTAAACACTCTGTGAAAGAATTAGCACAATCGGTTGGAATATAGAGATTTTATTAACGTTTATAACAAAATCGTGTTTTTACCGCAAGAAACGACGATTTTTACAATTGGACGATTTACACAAACAAACCCATATTCCTCTGCATGCGAACGTGAAATTGTTGTTATATACAGGTGACTCCACATGAATTTAACATTTTTTTAAGAAATTAGACAAATCCCACGGAATTTGTAGATTTTATTGATATTTATATAGTTAAAATCTCGCAAAAACGAACTTTTTTGAAGGATTTTTTTTTGTGGGGAAAATCGAAACCAGTGATATAATACAGTTCAATTATGTATTCTAAACACTCTGTGAAAGTATTAGCACAATCGGTTGGAATATAGAGATTTTATTAACGTTGAAACAAAATCGTGTTTTTACCGCAAGAAACGACGATTTTTACAATTGGACGATTTACACAAACAAACCCATATTCCTCTGCATGCGAACGTGAAATTGTTGTTACATACAGGTGACTCCACATGAATTTAACACTTTTTTAAGAAATTAGACAAATCCCACGGAATTTGTAGATTTTATTGATATTGATATAGTTAAAATCTCGCAAAAACGAAATTTTTTTAAGGATTTTTTTTTGTGGGGAAAATCGAAACCAGTGATATAATACAGTTCAATCATGTATACTAAACACTCTGTCCAAGAATTAGCACAATCGGTTGGAATATAGAGATTTTATTAATGTTTATAGCAAAATCGTGTTTTTACCGCAAGAAACGACGATTTTTACAATTGGACGATTTACACAAACAAACCCATATTCCTCTGCATGCGAACGTGAAATTGTTGTGATATATAGGTGAATCCACATGAATTTAACATTTTTTTAAGAAATTAGACAAATCCCAAGGAATTTGTAGATTTTATTGATATTTATATAGTAAAAATCTCGCAAAAACGAAATTTTTTGAAGGATTTTTTTTTGTGGGGAAAATCGAAACCAGTGATAAAATACAGTTCAATTATGTATACTAAACACTCTGTGAAAGAATTAGCACAATCGGTTGGAATATAGAGATTTTATTAACGTTTATAACAAAATCGTGTTTTTACCGCAAGAAACGACGATTTTTACAATTGGACGATTTACACAAACAAACCCATATTCCTCTGCATGCGAACGTGAAATTGTTGTTACATACAGGTGCCTCCACATGAATTTAACATTTTTTTAAGAAATTAGACAAATCTCACGGAATTTGTAGATTTTATTGATATTGATATAGTTAAAATCTCGCAAAAACGAAATTTTTTGAAGGATTTTTTTTTGTGGGGAAAATCGAAACCAGTGATATAATACAGTTCAATCATGTATACTAAACACTCTGTCAAAGAATTAGCACAATCGCTTGGAATATAGAGATTTTATTAACGTTTATAGCAAAATCGTGTTTTTACCGCAAGAAACGACGATTTTTACAATTGGACGCTTTACACAAACAAACCCATATTCCTCTGCATGCGAAAGTGAAATTGTTGTTATATATAGGTGAATCCACATGAATTTAACATTTTTTTAAGAAATTAGACAAATCCCACTGAATTTGTAGATTTTATTGATATTTATATAGTTAGAAAACTCGCAAAAACGAAATTTTTGAAGGATTTTTTTTTGTGGGGAAAATCGAAACCAGTGACATAATACAGTTCAATCATGTATACTAAACACTCTGTGAAAGAATTAGCACAATCGGTTGGAATATAGAGATTTTATTAACGTTTATAACAAAATCGTGTTTTTACCGCAAGAAACGACGATTTTTACAATTGGACGATTTACACAAACAAACCCATATTCCTCTGCATGCGAACGTGAAATTGTTGTTATATAGAGGTGACTCCACATGAATTTAACATTTTTTTAAGAAATTAGACAAATCCCACGGAATTTGTATATTTTATAGATATTTATATAGTTAATAATCTCGCAAAAACGAAATTTTTGAAGGATTTTTTTTTTGTGGGGAAAATCGAAACCAGTGATATAATACAGTTCAATTATGTATACTAAACACTCTGTGAAAGTATTAGCACAATCGGTTTGGAATAGAGAGATTTTATTAACGTTTAAACAAAATCGTGTTTTTACCGCAAGAAACGACGATTTTTACAATTGGACGATTTACACAAACAAACCCATATTCCTCTGCATGCGAACGTGAAATTGTTGTTACATACAGGTGACTCCACATGAATTTAACACTTTTTTAAGAAATTAGACAAATCCCACGGAATTTGTAGATTTTATTGATATTGATATAGTTAAAATCTCGCAAAAACGAAATTTTTTGAAGGATTTTTTTTTGTGGGGAAAATCGAAACCAGTGATATAATACAGTTCAATCATGTATACTAAACACTCTGTCAAAGAATTAGCACAATCGGTTGGAATATAGAGATTTTATTAACGTTTATAGCAAAATCGTGTTTTTACCGCAAGAAACGACGATTTTTACAATTGGACGATTTACACAAACAAACCCAGATTCCTCTGCATGCGAAAGTGAAATCGTTGTTATATATAGGTGAATCCACATGAATTTAACATTTTTTTATGAAATTAGACAAATCCCACTGAATTTGTAGATTTTATTGATATTTATATAGTTAGAAAACTCGCAAAAACGAAATTTTTTGAAGGATTTTTTTTGTGGGGAAAATCGAAACCAGTGACATAATACAGTTCAATCATGTATACTAAACACTCTGTGAAAGAATTAGCACAATCGGTTGGAATATAGAGATTTTATTAACGTTTATAACAAAATCGTGTTTTTACCGCAAGAAACGACGATTTTTACAATTGGACGATTAACACAAACAAACCCATATTCCTCTCCATGCGAACGTGAAATTGTTGTTATATATAGGTGAATCCACATGAATTTAACATTTTTTTTAAGAAATTAGACAAATCCCACGGAATTTGTAGATTATATTGATATTTATATAGTTAAAAAACTCGAAAAAACGAAATTTTTTGAAGGATTTTTTTTTGTGGGGAAATTCGAAACCAGTGACATAATACAGTTCAGTCATGTATACTAAACACTCTGTGAAAGAATTAGCACAATCGGTTGGAATATAGAGATTTTATTAACGTTTATAGCAAAATCGTGTTTTTACCGCAAGAAACAACGATTTTTACAATTTGACCATTTTCACAAACAAACCCATATTCCCTCTGCATGCGAACGTGAAATTGTTGTTATATATAGGTGACTCCACATGAATTCAAGATTTTTTTAAGAAATTAGACAAATCCCCCGGAATTTGTAGATTTTATTGATATTTATATAGTTAAAATCTCGCAAAAACGAAATTTTTTGAAGGATTTTTTTTTGTGGGGAAAATCGAAACCAGTGATATAATACAGTTCAATTATGTATACTAAACACTCTGTGAAAGAATTAGCACAATCGGTTGGAATATAGAGATTTTATTAACGTTTATAACAAAATCGTGTTTTTACCGCAAGAAACGACGATTTTTACAATTGGACGATTTACACAAACAAACCCATATTCCTCTGCATGCGAACGTGAAATTGTTGTTATATACAGGTGACTCCACATGAATTTAACATTTTTTAAGAAATTAGACAAATCCCACGGAATTTGTAGATTTTATTGATATTTATATAGTTAAAATCTCGCAAAAACGAAATTTTTTGAAGGATTTTTTTTTGTGGGGAAAATCGAAACCAGTGATATAATACAGTTCAATTATGTATTCTAAACACTCTGTGAAAGTATTAGCACAATCGGTTGGAATATAGAGATTTTATTAACGTTGAAACAAAATCGTGTTTTTACCGCAAGAAACGACGATTTTTACAATTGGACGATTTACACAAACAAACCCATATTCCTCTGCATGCTAAAGTGAAATCGTTGTTATATATAGGTGAATCCACATGAATTTAACATTTTTTTAAGAAATTAGACAAATCCCACTGAATTTGTAGATTTTATTGATATTTATATAGTTAGAAAACTCGCAAAAACGAAATTTTTTGAAGGATTTTTTTTGTGGGGAAAATCGAAACCAGTGACATAATACAGTTCAATCATGTATACTAACACTCTGTGAAAGAATTAGCACAATCGGTTGGAATATAGAGATTTTATTAACGTTTATAACAAAATCGTGTTTTTACCGCAAGAAACGACGATTTTTACAATTGGACGATTTACACAAACAAACCCATATTCCTCTGCATGCGAACGTGAAATTGTTGTTATATACAGGTGACTCCACATGAATTTAACATTTTTTAAAGAAATTAGACAAATCCCACGGAATTTGTATATTTTATAAATATTTATATAGTTAATAATCTCGCAAAAACGAAATTTTTTGAAGGATTTTTTTTTGTGGGGAAAATCGAAACCAGTGATATAATACAGTTCAATCATGTATACTAAACACTCTGTCAAAGAATTAGCACAATCGGTTGGAATATAGAGATTTTATTAACGTTTATAGCAAAATCGTCGTTTCTTGCAAGAAACGACGATTTTTACAATTGGACGATTTACACAAACAAACCCTTATTCCTCCGCATGCGAACGTGAAATTGTTGTTATATATAGGTGAATCCACATGAATTTAACATTTTTTAAAAAAATTAGACAAATCCCACGGAATTTGTAGATTATATTGATATTTATATAGTTAAAAAACTCGAAAAAACGAAATTTTTTGAAGGATTTTTTTTGTGGGGAAATTCGAAACCAGTGACATAATACAGTTCAGTCATGTATACTAAACACTCTGTGAAAGAATTAGCACAATCGGTTGGAATATAGAGATTTTATTAACGTTTATAGCAAAATCGTGTTTTTACCGCAAGAAACAACGATTTTTACAATTTGACCATTTTCACAAACAAACCCATATTCCTCTGCATGCGAACGTGAAATTGTTGTTATATATAGGTGACTCCACATGAATTTAACATTTTTTTAAGAAATTAGACAAATCCCCCGGAATTTGTAGATTTTATTGATATTTATATAGTTAAAATCTCGCAAAAACGAAAATTTTTGAAGGATTTTTTTTTGTGGGGAAAATCGAAACCAGTGATATAATACAGTTCAATTATGTATACTAAACACTCTGTGAAAGAATTAGCACAATCGGTTGGAATATAGAGATTTTATTAACGTTTATAACAAAATCGTGTTTTTACCGCAAGAAACGACGATGTTTACAATTGGACGATTTACACAAACAAACCCATATTCCTCTGCATGCGAACGTGAAATTGTTGTGATATACAGGTGACTCCACATGAATTTAACATTTTTTTAAGAAATTAGACAAATCCCACGGAATTTGTAGATTTTATTGATATTTATATAGTTAAAATCTCGCAAAAACGAAATTTTTTGAAGGATTTTTTTTTGTGGGGAAAATCGAAACCAGTGATATAATACAGTTCAATTATGTATACTAAACACTCTGTGAAAGTATTAGCACAATCGGTTGGAATAGAGAGATTTGATTAACGTTGAAACAAAATCGTGTTTTTACCGCAAGAAACGACGATTTTTACAATTGGACGATTTACACAAACAAACCCATATTCCTCTGCATGCGAACGTGAAATTGTTGTTATATGCAGGTGACTCCACATGAATTTAACATTTTTTTAAGAAATTAGACAAATCCCACGGAATTTGTAGATTATATTGATATTTATATAGTTAAAAAACTCGCAAAAACGAAATTTTTTGAAGGATTTTTTTTTTGTGGGGAAAATCGAAACCAGTGATATAATACAGTTCAATCATGTATACTAAACACTCTGTCCAAGAATTAGCACAATCGGTTGGAATATAGAGATTTTATTAATGTTTATAGCAAAATCGTGTTTTTACCGCAAGAAACGACGATTTTTACAATTGGACGATTTACACAAACAAACCCATATTCCTCTGCATGCGAACGTGAAATTGTTGTTATATATAGGTGAATCCACATGAATTTAACATTTTTTTAAGAAATTAGACAAATCCCACGGAATTTGTAGATTTTATTGATATTTATATAGTTAAAATCTCGCAAAAACGAAGTTTTTTGAAGATTTTTTTTTGTGGGGAAAATCGAAACCAGTGATATAATTCAGTTCAATTATGTATACTAAACACTCTGTGAAAGAATTAGCACAATCGGTTGGAATATAGAGATTTTATTAACGTTATAACAAAATCGTGTTTTTACCGCAAGAAACGACGATTTTTACAATTGGACGATTTACACAAACAAACCCATATTCCTCTGCATGCGAACGTGAAATTGTTGTTACATACAGGTGACTCCACATGAATTTAACATTTTTTTAAGAAATTAGACAAATCCCACGGAATTTGAAGATTTTATTGATATTGATATAGTTAAAATCTCGCAAAAACGAAATTTTTTGAAGGATTTTTTTTTGTGGGGAAAATCGAAACCAGTGATATAATACAGTTCAATCATGTATACTAAACACTCTGTCAAAGAATTAGCACAATCGGTTGGAATATAGAGATTTTATTAACGTTTATAGCAAAATCGTGTTTTTACCGCAAGAAACGACGATTTTTACAATTGGACGCTTTACACAAACAAACCCATATTCCTCTGCATGCGAAAGTGAAATTGTTGTTATATATAGGTGAATCCACATGAATTTAACATTTTTTAAGAATTAGACAAATCCCACTGAATTTGTAGATTTTATTGATATTTATATAGTTAGAAAACTCGCAAAAACGAAATTTTTTGAAGGATTTTTTTTGTGGGGAAAATCGAAACCAGTGACATAATACAGTTCAATCATGTATACTAAACACTCCGTGAAAGAATTAGCACAATCGGTTGGAATATAAAGATTTTATTAACGTTTATAACAAAATCGTGTTTTTACCGCAAGAAACGACGATTTTTACAATTGGACGATTTACACAAACAAACCCATATTCCTCTGCATGCGAACGTGAAATTGTTGTTATATAGAGGTGACTCCACATGAATTTAACATTTTTTTAAGAAATTAGACAAATCCCACGGAATTTGTATATTTTATAGATATTTATATAGTTAATAATCTCGCAAAAACGAAATTTTTTGAAGGATTTTTTTTTTGTGGGGAAAATCGAAACCAGTGATATAATACAGTTCAATTATGTATACTAAACACTCTGTGAAAGTATTAGCACAATCGGTTGGAATAGAGAGATTTTATTAACGTTTAAACAAAATCGTGTTTTTACCGCAAGAAACGACGATTTTTACAATTGGACGATTTACACAAACAAACCCATATTCCTCTGCATGCGAACGTGAAATTGTTGTTACATACAGGTGACTCCACATGAATTTAACACTTTTTTAAGAAATTAGACAAATCCCACGGAATTTGTAGATTTTATTGATATTGATATAGTTAAAATCTCGCAAAAACGAAATTTTTTGAAGGATTTTTTTTTTGTGGGGAAAATCGAAACCAGTGATATAATACAGTTCAATCATGTATACTAAACACTCTGTCAAAGAATTAGCACAATCGGTTGGAATATAGAGATTTTATTAACGTTTATAGCAAAATCGTGTTTTTACCGCAAGAAACGACGATTTTTACAATTGGACGATTTACACAAACAAACCCATATTCCTCTGCATGCGAAAGTGAAATCGTTGTTATATATAGGTGAATCCACATGAATTTAACATTTTTTTATGAAATTAGACAAATCCCCCGGAATTTGTAGATTTTATTGATATTTATATAGTTAAATCTCGCAAAAACGAAAATTTTTGAAGGATTTTTTTTTTGTGGGGAAAATCGAAACCAGTGATATAATACAGTTCAATTATGTATACTAAACACTCTGTGAAAGAATTAGCACAATCGGTTGGAATATAGAGATTTTATTAACGTTTATAACAAAATCGTGTTTTTACCGCAAGAAACGACGATGTTTACAATTGGACGATTTACACAAACAAACCCATATTCCTCTGCATGCGAACGTGAAATTGTTGTGACATACAGGTGACTCCACATGAATTTAACATTTTTTTAAGAAATTAGACAAATCCCACGGAATTTGTAGATTTTATTGATATTTATATAGTTAAAATCTCGCAAAAACGAAATTTTTTGAAGGATTTTTTTTTGTGGGGAAAATCGAAACCAGTGATATAATACAGTTCAATTATGTATACTAAACACTCTGTGAAAGTATTAGCACAATCGGTTGGAATAGAGAGATTTGATTAACGTTGAAACAAAATCGTGTTTTTACCGCAAGAAACGACGATTTTTACAATTGGACGATTTACACAAACAAACCCATATTCCTCTGCATGCGAACGTGAAATTGTTGTTATATGCAGGTGACTCCACATGAATTTAACATTTTTTTAAGAAATTAGACAAATCCCACGGAATTTGTAGATTATATTGATATTTATATAGTTAAAAAACTCGCAAAAACGAAATTTTTTGAAGGATTTTTTTTTGTGGGGAAAATCGAAACCAGTGATATAATACAGTTCAATCATGTATACTAAACACTCTGTCCAAGAATTAGCACAATCGGTTGGAATATAGAGATTTTATTAATGTTTATAGCAAAATCGTGTTTTTACCGCAAGAAACGACGATTTTTACAATTGGACGATTTACACAAACAAACCCATATTCCTCTGCATGCGAACGTGAAATTGTTGTTATATATAGGTGAATCCACATGAATTTAACATTTTTTTAAGAAATTAGACAAATCCCACGGAATTTGTAGATTTTATTGATATTTATATAGTTAAAATCTCGCAAAAACGAAGTTTTTTGAAGGATTTTTTTTTGTGGGGAAAATCGAAACCAGTGATATAATTCAGTTCAATTATGTATACTAAACACTCTGTGAAAGAATTAGCACAATCGGTTGGAATATAGAGATTTTATTAACGTTTATAACAAAATCGTGTTTTTACCGCAAGAAACGACGATTTTTACAATTGGACGATTTACACAAACAAACCCATATTCCTCTGCATGCGAACGTGAAATTGTTGTTACATACAGGTGACTCCACATGAATTTAACATTTTTTTAAGAAATTAGACAAATCCCACGGAATTTGAAGATTTTATTGATATTGATATAGTTAAAATCTCGCAAAAACGAAATTTTTTGAAGGATTTTTTTTTGTGGGGAAAATCGAAACCAGTGATATAATACAGTTCAATCATGTATACTAAACACTCTGTCAAAGAATTAGCACAATCGGTTGGAATATAGAGATTTTATTAACGTTTATAGCAAAATCGTGTTTTTACCGCAAGAAACGACGATTTTTACAATTGGACGCTTTACACAAACAAACCCATATTCCTCTGCATGCGAAAGTGAAATTGTTGTTATATATAGGTGAATCCACATGAATTTAACATTTTTTTAAGAAATTAGACAAATCCCACTGAATTTGTAGATTTTATTGATATTTATATAGTTAGAAAACTCGCAAAAACGAAATTTTTTGAAGGATTTTTTTTGTGGGGAAAATCGAAACCAGTGACATAATACAGTTCAATCATGTATACTAAACACTCCGTGAAAGAATTAGCACAATCGGTTGGAATATAGAGATTTTATTAACGTTTATAACAAAATCGTGTTTTTACCGCAAGAAACGACGATTTTTACAATTGGACGATTTACACAAACAAACCCATATTCCTCTGCATGCGAACGTGAAATTGTTATATAGAGGTGACTCCACATGAATTTAACATTTTTTTAAGAAATTAGACAAATCCCACGGAATTTGTATATTTTATAGATATTTATATAGTTAATAATCTCGCAAAAACGAAATTTTTTGAAGGATTTTTTTTTGTGGGGAAAATCGAAACCAGTGATATAATACAGTTCAATTATGTATACTAAACACTCTGTGAAAGTATTAGCACAATCGGTTGGAATAGAGAGATTTTATTAACGTTTAAACAAAATCGTGTTTTTACCGCAAGAAACGACGATTTTTACAATTGGACGATTTACACAAACAAACCCATATTCCTCTGCATGCGAACGTGAAATTGTTGTTACATACAGGTGACTCCACATGAATTTAACACTTTTTTAAGAAATTAGACAAATCCCACGGAATTTGTAGATTTTATTGATATTGATATAGTTAAAATCTCGCAAAAACGAAATTTTTTGAAGGATTTTTTTTTGTGGGGAAAATCGAAACCAGTGATATAATACAGTTCAATCATGTATACTAAACACTCTGTCAAAGAATTAGCACAATCGGTTGGAATATAGAGATTTTATTAACGTTTATAGCAAAATCGTGTTTTTACCGCAAGAAACGACGATTTTTACAATTGGACGATTTACACAAACAAACCCATATTCCTCTGCATGCGAAAGTGAAATCGTTGTTATATATAGGTGAATCCACATGAATTTAACATTTTTTTATGAAATTAGACAAATCCCACTGAATTTGTAGATTTTATTGATATTTATATAGTTAGAAAACTCGCAAAAACGAAATTTTTTGAAGGATTTTTTTTGTGGGGAAAATCGAAACCAGTGACATAATACAGTTCAATCATGTATACTAAACACTCTGTGAAAGAATTAGCACAATCGGTTGGAATATAGAGATTTTATTAACGTTTATAACAAAATCGTGTTTTTACCGCAAGAAACGACGATTTTTACAATTGGACGATTAACACAAACAAACCCATATTCCTCTCCATGCGAACGTGAAATTGTTGTTATATATAGGTGAATCCACATGAATTTAACATTTTTTTAAGAAATTAGACAAATCCCACGGAATTTGTAGATTATATTGATATTTATATAGTTAAAAAACTCGAAAAAACGAAATTTTTTGAAGGATTTTTTTTTGTGGGGAAATTCGAAACCAGTGACATAATACAGTTCAGTCATGTATACTAAACACTCTGTGAAAGAATTAGCACAATCGGTTGGAATATAGAGATTTTATTAACGTTTATAGCAAAATCGTGTTTTTACCGCAAGAAACAACGATTTTTACAATTTGACCATTTTCACAAACAAACCCATATTCCTCTGCATGCGAACGTGAAATTGTTGTTATATATAGGTGACTCCACATGAATTCAACATTTTTTTAAGAAATTAGACAAATCCCCCGGAATTTGTAGATTTTATTGATATTTATATAGTTAAAATCTCGCAAAAACGAAATTTTTTGAAGGATTTTTTTTTGTGGGGAAAATCGAAACCAGTGATATAATACAGTTCAATTATGTATACTAAACACTCTGTGAAAGAATTAGCACAATCGGTTGGAATATAGAGATTTTATTAACGTTTATAACAAAATCGTGTTTTTACCGCAAGAAACGACGATTTTTACAATTGGACGATTTACACAAACAAACCCATATTCCTCTGCATGCGAACGTGAAATTGTTGTTATATACAGGTGACTCCACATGAATTTAACATTTTTTTAAGAAATTAGACAAATCCCACGGAATTTGTAGATTTTATTGATATTTATATAGTTAAAATCTCGCAAAAACGAAATTTTTTGAAGGATTTTTTTTTGTGGGGAAAATCGAAACCAGTGATATAATACAGTTCAATTATGTATTCTAAACACTCTGTGAAAGTATTAGCACAATCGGTTGGAATATAGAGATTTTATTAACGTTGAAACAAAATCGTGTTTTTACCGCAAGAAACGACGATTTTTACAATTGGACGATTTACACAAACAAACCCATATTCCTCTGCATGCGAACGTGAAATTGTTGTTACATACAGGTGACTCCACATGAATTTAACACTTTTTTAAGAAATTAGACAAATCCCACGGAATTTGTAGATTTTATTGATATTGATATAGTTAAAATCTCGCAAAAACGAAATTTTTTGAAGGATTTTTTTTTTGTGGGGAAAATCGAAACCAGTGATATAATACAGTTCAATCATGTATACTAAACACTCTGTCAAAGAATTAGCACAATCGGTTGGAATATAGAGATTTTATTAACGTTTATAGCAAAATCGTGTTTTTACCGCAAGAAACGACGATTTTTACAATTGGACGATTTACACAAACAAACCCATATTCCTCTGCATGCGAAAGTGAAATCGTTGTTATATATAGGTGAATCCACATGAATTTAACATTTTTTTAAGAAATTAGACAAATCCCACTGAATTTGTAGATTTTATTGATATTTATATAGTTAGAAAACTCGCAAAAACGAAATTTTTTGAAGGATTTTTTTTGTGGGGAAAATCGAAACCAGTGACATAATACAGTTCAATCATGTATACTAAACACTCTGTGAAAGAATTAGCACAATCGGTTGGAATATAGAGATTTTATTAACGTTTATAACAAAATCGTGTTTTTACCGCAAGAAACGACGATTTTTACAATTGGACGATTTACACAAACAAACCCATATTCCTCTGCATGCGAACGTGAAATTGTTGTTATATACAGGTGACTCCACATCAATTTAACATTTTTTAAAGAAATTAGACAAATCCCACGGAATTTGTATATTTTATAAATATTTATATAGTTAATAATCTCGCAAAAACGAAATTTTTGAAGGATTTTTTTTTGTGGGGAAAATCGAAACCAGTGATATAATACAGTTCAATCATGTATACTAAACACTCTGTCAAAGAATTAGCACAATCGGTTGGAATATAGAGATTTTATTAACGTTTATAGCAAAATCGTGTTTTTACCGCAAGAAACGACGATTTTTACAATTGGACGATTTACACAAACAAACCCTTATTCCTCCGCATGCGAACGTGAAATTGTTGTTATATATAGGTGAATCCACATGAATTTAACATTTTTTAAAAAATTAGACAAATCCCACGGAATTTGTAGATTATATTGATATTTATATAGTTAAAAAACTCGAAAAAACGAAATTTTTTGAAGGATTTTTTTTTGTGGGGAAATTCGAAACCAGTGACATAATACAGTTCAGTCATGTATACTAAACACTCTGTGAAAGAATTAGCACAATCGGTTGGAATATAGAGATTTTATTAACGTTTATAGCAAAATCGTGTTTTTACCGCAAGAAACAACGATTTTTACAATTTGACCATTTTCACAAACAAACCCATATTCCTCTGCATGCGAACGTGAAATTGTTGTTATATATAGGTGACTCCACATGAATTTAACATTTTTTAAGAAATTAGACAAATCCCCCGGAATTTGTAGATTTTATTGATATTTATATAGTTAAAATCTCGCAAAAACGAAAATTTTTGAAGGATTTTTTTTTGTGGGGAAAATCGAAACCAGTGATATAATACAGTTCAATTATGTATACTAAACACTCTGTGAAAGAATTAGCACAATCGGTTGGAATATAGAGATTTTATTAACGTTTATAACAAAATCGTGTTTTTACCGCAAGAAACGACGATGTTTACAATTGGACGATTTACACAAACAAACCCATATTCCTCTGCATGCGAACGTGAAATTGTTGTGATATACAGGTGACTCCACATGAATTTAACATTTTTTTAAGAAATTAGACTAATCCCACGGAATTTGTAGATTTTATTGATATTTATATAGTTAAAATCTCGCAAAAACGAAATTTTTGAAGGATTTTTTTTGTGGGGAAAATCGAAACCAGTGATATAATACAGTTCAATTATGTATACTAAACACTCTGTGAAAGTATTAGCACAATCGGTTGGAATAGAGAGATTTGATTAACGTTGAAACAAAATCGTGTTTTTACCGCAAGAAACGACGATTTTTACAATTGGACGATTTACACAAACAAACCCATATTCCTCTGCATGCGAACGTGAAATTGTTGTTATATGCAGGTGACTCCACATGAATTTAACATTTTTTTAAGAAATTAGACAAATCCCACGGAATTTGTAGATTATATTGATATTTATATAGTTAAAAAACTCGCAAAAACGAAATTTTTTGAAGGATTTTTTTTTTGTGGGGAAAATCGAAACCAGTGATATAATACAGTTCAATCATGTATACTAAACACTCTGTCCAAGAATTAGCACAATCGGTTGGAATATAGAGATTTTATTAATGTTTATAGCAAAATCGTGTTTTTACCGCAAGAAACGACGATTTTTACAATTGGACGATTTACACAAACAAACCCATATTCCTCTGCATGCGAACGTGAAATTGTTGTTATATATAGGTGAATCCACATGAATTTAACATTTTTTTAAGAAATTAGACAAATCCCACGGAATTTGTAGATTTTATTGATATTTATATAGTTAAAATCTCGCAAAAACGAAGTTTTTTGAAGGATTTTTTTTTGTGGGGAAAATCGAAACCAGTGATATAATTCAGTTCAATTATGTATACTAAACAGTCTGTGAAAGAATTAGCACAATCGGTTGGAATATAGAGATTTTATTAACGTTTATAACAAAATCGTGTTTTTACCGCAAGAAACGACGATTTTTACAATTGGACGATTTACACAAACAAACCCATATTCCTCTGCATGCGAACGTGAAATTGTTGTTACATACAGGTGACTCCACATGAATTTAACATTTTTTAAGAAATTAGACAAATCCCACGGAATTTGAACATTTTATTGATATTGATATAGTTAAAATCTCGCAAAAACGAAATTTTTTGAAGGATTTTTTTTTGTGGGGAAAATCGAAACCAGTGATATAATACAGTTCAATCATGTATACTAAACACTCTGTCAAAGAATTAGCACAATCGGTTGGAATATAGAGATTTTATTAACGTTTATAGCAAAATCGTGTTTTTACCGCAAGAAACGACGATTTTTACAATTGGACGCTTTACACAAACAAACCCATATTCCTCTGCATGCGAAAGTGAAATTGTTGTTATATATAGGTGAATCCACATGAATTTAACATTTTTTTAAGAAATTAGACAAATCCCACTGAATTTGTAGATTTTATTGATATTTATATAGTTAGAAAACTCGCAAAAACGAAATTTTTTGAAGGATTTTTTTTGTGGGGAAAATCGAAACCAGTGACATAATACAGTTCAATCATGTATACTAAACACTCCGTGAAAGAATTAGCACAATCGGTTGGAATATAGAGATTTTATTAACGTTTATAACAAAATCGTGTTTTTACCGCAAGAAACGACGATTTTTACAATTGGACGATTTACACAAACAAACCCATATTCCTCTGCATGCGAACGTGAAATTGTTGTTATATACAGGTGACTCCACATGAATTTAACATTTTTTTAAGAAATTAGACAAATCCCACGGAATTTGTATATTTTATAGATATTTATATAGTTAATAATCTCGCAAAAACGAAATTTTTTGAAGGATTTTTTTTTGTGGGGAAAATCGAAACCAGTGATATAATACAGTTCAATCATGTATACTAAACACTCTGTCAAAGAATTAGCACAATCGGTTGGAATATAGAGATTTTATTAACGTTTATAGCAAAATCGTGTTTTTAACCGCAAGAAACGACGATTTTTACAATTGGACGATTTACACAAACAAACCCATATTCCTCTGCATGCGAAAGTGAAATCGTTGTTATATATAGTTGAATCCACATGAATTTAACATTTTTTTATGAAATTAGACAAATCCCACTGAATTTGTAGATTTTATTGATATTTATATAGTTAGAAAACTCGCAAAAACGAAATTTTTTGAAGGATTTTTTTTGTGGGGAAAATCGAAACCAGTGACATAATACAGTTCAATCATGTATACTAAACACTCTGTGAAAGAATTAGCACAATCGGTTGGAATATAGAGATTTTATTAACGTTTATAGAAAAATCGTGTTTTTACCGCAAGAAACGACGATTTTTACAATTGGACGCTTTACACAAACAAACCCATATTCCTCTGCATGCGAAAGTGAAATTGTTGTTATATATAAGTGAATCCACATGAATTTAACATTTTTTTAAGAAATTAGACAAATCCCACTGAATTTGTAGATTTTATTGATATTTATATAGTTAGAAAACTCGCAAAAACGAAACTTTTTGAAGGATTTTTTTTGTGGGGAAAATCGAAACCAGTGACATAATACAGTTCAATCATGTATACTAAACACTCTGTGAAAGAATTAGCACAATCGGTTGGAATATAGAGATTTTATTAACGTTTATAACAAAATCGTGTTTTTACCGCAAGAAACGACGATTTTTACAATTGTACGATTTACACAAACAAACCCAAATTCCTCTGCATGCGAACGTGAAATTGTTGTTATATACAGTTGACTCCACATGAATTTAACATTTTTTTAAGAAATTAGACAAATCCCACGGAATTTGTATATTTTATAGATATTTATATAGTTAATAATCTCGCAAAAACGAAATTTTTTGAAGGATTTTTTTTTGTGGGGAAAATCGAAACCAGTGATATAATACAGTTCAATCATGTATACTAAACACTCTGTGAAAGTATTAGCACAATCGGTTGGAATAGAGAGATTTTATTAACGTTTAAACAAAATCGTGTTTTTACCGCAAGAAACGACGATTTTTACAATTGGACGATTTACACAAACAAACCCATATTCCTCTGCATGCGAACGTGAAATTGTTGTTACATACAGGTGACTCCACATGAATTTAACACTTTTTTAAGAAATTAGACAAATCCCACGGAATTTGTAGATTTTATTGATATTGATATAGTTAAAATCTCGCAAAAACGAAATTTTTTGAAGGATTTTTTTTTGTGGGGAAAATCGAAACCAGTGTTATAATACAGTTCAATCATGTATACTAAACACTCTGTCAAAGAATTAGCACAATCGGTTGGAATATAGAGATTTTATTAACGTTTATAGCAAAATCGTGTTTTTACCGCAAGAAACGACGATTTTTACAATTGGACGATTTACACAAACAAACCCATATTCCTCTGCATGCGAAAGTGAAATCGTTGTTATATATAGGTGAATCCACATGAATTTAACATTTTTTTAAGAAATTAGACAAATCCCACTGAATTTGTAGATTTTATTGATATTTATATAGTTAGAAAACTCGCAAAAACGAAATTTTTTGAAGGATTTTTTTGTGGGGAAAATCGAAACCAGTGACATAATACAGTTCAATCATGTATACTAAACACTCTGTGAAAGAATTAGCACAATCGGTTGGAATATAGAGATTTTATTAACGTTTATAGCAAAATCGTGATTTTACCGCAAGAAACGACGATTTTTACAATTGGACGATTTACACAAACAAACCCTCATTCCTCCGCATGCGAACGTGAAATTGTTGTTATATGTAGGTGAATCCACATGAATTTAACATTTTTTTAAGAAATGAGACAAATCCCACGGAATTTGTAGATTATATTGATATTTATATAGTTAAAAAACTGGCAAAAACGAAATTTTTTGAAGGATTTTTTTTTGTGGGGAAAATCGAAACCAGTCATATAATACAGTTCAATCATGTATACTAAACACTCTGTCCAAGAATTAGCACAATCGGTTGGAATATAGAGATTTTATTAACGTTTATAGCAAAATCGTGTTTTTACCGCAAGAAACGACGATTTTTACAATTGGACGATTTACACAAACAAACCCTTATTCCTCCGCATGCGAACGTGAAATTGTTGTTATATATAGGTGAATCCACATGAATTTAACATTTTTTTAAGAAATTAGACAAATCCCACGGAATTTGTAGATTATATTTATATTAATATAGTTAAAAAACTCGAAAAAACGAAATTTTTTGAAGGATTTTTTTTGTGGGGAAATTCGAAACCAGTGACATAATACAGTTCAGTCATGTATACTAAACACTCTGTGAAAGAATTAGCACAATCGGTTGGAATATAGAGATTTTATTAACGTTTATAGCAAAATCGTGTTTTTACCGCAAGAAACGACGATTTTTACAATTGGACGATTTACACAAACAAACCCAAATTCCTCTGCATGCGAACGTGAAATTGTTGTTATATACAGGTGACTCCACATGAATTTAACATTTTTTTAAGAAATTAGACAAATCCCACGGAATTTGTATATTTTATAGATATTTATATAGTTAATAATCTCGCAAAAACGAAATTTTTTGAAGGATTTTTTTTTGTGGGGAAAATCGAAACCAGTGATATAATACAGTTCAATCATGTATACTAAACACTCTGTGAAAGTATTAGCACAATCGGTTGGAATAGAGAGATTTTATTAACGTTTAAACAAAATCGTGTTTTTACCGCAAGAAACGACGATTTTTACAATTGGACGATTTACACAAACAAACCCATATTCCTCTGCATGCGAACGTGAAATTGTTGTTACATACAGGTGACTCCACATGAATTTAACACTTTTTTAAGAAATTAGACAAATCCCACGGAATTTGTAGATTTTATTGATATTGATATAGTTAAAATCTCGCAAAAACGAAATTTTTTGAAGGATTTTTTTTGTGGGGAAAATCGAAACCAGTGTTATAATACAGTTCAATCATGTATACTAAACACTCTGTCAAAGAATTAGCACAATCGGTTGGAATATAGAGATTTTATTAACGTTTATAGCAAAATCGTGTTTTTACCGCAAGAAACGACGATTTTTACAATTGGACGATTTACACAAACAAACCCATATTCCTCTGCATGCGAACGTGAAATTGTTGTTATATACAGGTGACTCCACATGAATTTAACATTTTTTTAAGAAATTAGACAAATCCCACGGAATTTGTATATTTTATAGATATTTATATAGTTAATAATCTCGCAAAAACGAAATTTTTTGAAGGATTTTTTTTTGTGGGGAAAATCGAAACCAGTGATATAATACAGTTCAATCATGTATACTAAACACTCTGTGAAAGTATTAGCACAATCGGTTGGAATAGAGAGATTTTATTAACGTTTAAACAAAATCGTGTTTTTACCGCAAGAAACGACGATTTTTACAATTGGACTATTTACACAAACAAACCCATATTCCTCTGCATGCGAACGTGAAATTGTTGTTACATAGAGGTGACTCCACATGAATTTAACACTTTTTTAAGAAATTAGACAAATCCCACGGAATTTGTTGATTTTATTGATATTGATATAGTTAAAATCTCGCAAAAACGAAATTTTTTGAAGGATTTTTTTTTTGTGGGGAAAATCGAAACCAGTGATATAATTCAGTTCAATTATGTATACTAAACACTCTGTCAAAGAATTAGCACAATCGGTTGGAATATAGAGATTTTATTAACGTTTATAGCAAAATCGTGTTTTTACCGCAAGAAACGACGATTTTTACAATTGGACGATTTACACAAACAAACCCATATTCCTCTGCATGCGAAAGTGAAATCGTTGTTATATATAGGTGAATCCACATGAATTTAACATTTTTTTATGAAATTAGACAAATCCCACTGAATTTGTAGATTTTATTGATATTTATATAGTTAGAAAACTCGCAAAAACGAAATTTTTTGAAGGATTTTTTTTGTGGGGAAAATCGAAACCAGTGACATAATACAGTTCAATCATGTATACTAAACACTCTGTGAAAGAATTAGCACAATCGGTTGGAATATAGAGATTTTATTAACGTTTATAACAAAATCGTGTTTTTACCGCAAGAAACGACGATTTTTACAATTGGACGATTTACACAAACAAACCCATATTCCTATGCATGCGAACGTGAAATTGTTGTGATATACAGGTGACTCCACATGAATTTAACAATTTTTTAAGAAATTAGACAAATCCCACGGAATTTGTATATTTTATAAATATTTATATAGTTAATAATCTCGCAAAAACGAAATTTTTTGAAGGATTTTTTTTTGTGGGGAAAACCGAAACCAGTGATATAATACAGTTCAATCATGTATACTAAACACTCTGTCAAAGAATTAGCACAATCGGTTGGAATATAGAGATTTTATTAACGTTTATAGCAAAATCGTGTTTTTACCGCAAGAAACGACGATTTTTACAATTGGACGATTTACACAAACAAACCCTTATTCCTCCGCATGCGAACGTGAAATTGTTGTTATATATAGGTAAATCCACATGAATTTAACATTTTTTTAAGAAATTAGACAAATCCCACGGAATTTGTAGATTATATTTATATTAATATAGTTAAAAAACTCGAAAAAACGAAATTTTTTGAAGGATTTTTTTTTTGTGGGGAAATTCGAAACCAGTGACATAATACAGTTCAGTCATGTATACTAAACACTCTGTGAAAGAATTAGCACAATCGGTTGGAATATAGAGATTTTATTAACGTTTATAGCAAAATCGTGTTTTTACCGCAAGAAACGACGATTTTTACAATTTGACCATTTTCACAAACAAACCCATATTCCTCTGCATGCGAACGTGAAATTGTTGTTATATATAGGTGACTGCAAATGAATTTAACATTTTTTTAAGAAATCAGACAAATCCGCCGGAATTTGTAGATTTTATTGATATTTATATAGTTAAAATCTCGCAAAAACGAAATTTTTTGAAGGATTTTTTTTTGTGGGGAAAATCGAAACCAGTGATATAATACAGTTCAATTATGTATACTAAACACTCTGTGAAAGAATTAGCACAATCGGTTGGAATATAGAGATTTTATTAACGTTTATAACAAAATCGTGTTTTTACCGCAAGAAACGACGATTTTTACAATTGGACGATTTACACAAACAAACCCATATTCCTCTGCATGCGAACGTGAAATTGTTGTGATATACAGGTGACTCCACATGAATTTAACATTTTTTTAAGAAATTAGACAAATCCCACGGAATTTGTAGATTTTATTGATATTTATATAGTTAAAATCTCGCAAAAACGAAATTTTTTGAAGGATTTTTTTTTGTGGGGAAAATCGAAACCAGTGATATAATACAGTTCAATTATGTATACTAAACACTCTGTGAAAGAATTAGCACAATCGGTTGGAATATAGAGATTTTATTAACGTTTATAACAAAATCGTGTTTTTACCGCAAGAAACGACGATTTTTACAATTGGACGATTTACACAAACAAACCCATATTCCTCTGCATGCGAACGTGAAATTGTTGTGATATACAGGTGACTCCACATGAATTTAACATTTTTTTAAGAAATTAGACAAATCCCACGGAATTTGTAGATTTTATTGATATTTATATAGTTAAAACCTCGCAAAAACGAAATTTTTTGAAGGATTTTTTTTTGTGGGGAAAATCGAAACCAGTGATATAATACAGTTCAATTATGTATACTAAACACTCTGTGAAAGTATTAGCACAATCGGTTGGAATATAGAGATTTTATTAACGTTGAAACAAAATCGTGTTTTTACCGCAAGAAACGACGATTTTTACAATTGGACGATTTACACAAACAAACCCATATTCCTCTGCATGCGAACGTGAAATTGTTGTTATATACAGGTGACTCCACATGAATTTAACATTTTTTTAAGAAATTAGACAAATCCCACGGAATTTGTAGATTATATTGATATTTATATAGTTAAAAAACTCGCAAAAACGAAATTTTTTGAAGGATTTTTTTTTTGTGGGGAAAATCGAAACCAGTGATATAATACAGTTCAATCATGTATACTAAACACTCTGTCCAAGAATTAGCACAATCGGTTGGAATATAGAGATTTTATTAATGTTTATAGCAAAATCGTGTTTTTACCGCAAGAAACGACGATTTTTACAATTGGACGATTTACACAAACAAACCCATATTCCTCTGCATGCGAACGTGAAATATTTGTTATATATAGGTGAATCCACATGAATTTAACATTTTTTTAAGAAATTAGACAAATCCCACGGAATTTGTAGATTTTATTGATATTTATATAGTTAAAATCTCGCAAAAACGAAGTTTTTTGAAGGATTTTTTTTTGTGGGGAAAATCGGAACCAGTGATATAATACAGTTCAATTATGTATACTAAACACTCTGTGAAAGAATTAGCACAATCGGTTGGAATATAGAGATTTTATTAACGTTTATAACAAAATCGTGTTTTTACCGCAAGAAAGGACGATTTTTACAATTGGACGATTTACACAAACAAACCCATATTCCTCTGCATGCGAACGTGAAATTGTTGTTACATACAGGTGACTCCACATGAATTTAACATTTTTTTAAGAAATTAGACAAAACCCACGGAATTTGTAGATTTTATTGATATTGATATAGTTAAAATCTCGCAAAAACGAAATTTTTTGAAGGATTTTTTTTTGTGGGGAAAATCGAAACCAGTGATATAATACAGTTCAATCATGTATACTAAACACTCTGTCAAAGAATTAGCACAATCGGTTGGAATATAGAGATTTTATTAACGTTTATAGAAAAATCGTGTTTTTACCGCAAGAAACGACGATTTTTACAATTGGACGCTTTACACAAACAAACCCATATTCCTCTGCATGCGAAAGTGAAATTGTTGTTATATATAAGTGAATCCACATGAATTTAACATTTTTTTAAGAAATTAGACAAATCCCACTGAATTTGTAGATTTTATTGATATTTATATAGTTAGAAAACTCGCAAAAACGAAACTTTTTGAAGGATTTTTTTTGTGGGGAAAATCGAAACCAGTGACATAATACAGTTCAATCATGTATACTAAACACTCTGTGAAAGAATTAGCACAATCGGTTGGAATATAGAGATTTTATTAACGTTTATAACAAAATCGTGTTTTTACCGCAAGAAACGACGATTTTTACAATTGGACGATTTACACAAACAAACCCAAATTCCTCTGCATGCGAACGTGAAATTGTTGTTATATACAGTTGACTCCACATGAATTTAACATTTTTTTAAGAAATTAGACAAATCCCACGGAATTTGTATATTTTATAGATATTTATATAGTTAATAATCTCGCAAAAACGAAATTTTTTGAAGGATTTTTTTTTGTGGGGAAAATCGAAACCAGTGATATAATACAGTTCAATCATGTATACTAAACACTCTGTGAAAGTATTAGCACAATCGGTTGGAATAGAGAGATTTTATTAACGTTTAAACAAAATCGTGTTTTTACCGCAAGAAACGACGATTTTTACAATTGGACGAATTACACAAACAAACCCATATTCCTCTGCATGCGAACGTGAAATTGTTGTTACATACAGGTGACTCCACATGAATTTAACACTTTTTTAAGAAATTAGACAAATCCCACGGAATTTGTAGATTTTATTGATATTGATATAGTTAAAATCTCGCAAAAACGAAATTTTTTGAAGGATTTTTTTTTTGTGGGGAAAATCGAAACCAGTGTTATAATACAGTTCAATCATGTATACTAAACACTCTGTCAAAGAATTAGCACAATCGGTTGGAATATAGAGATTTTATTAACGTTTATAGCAAAATCGTGTTTTTACCGCAAGAAACGACGATTTTTACAATTGGACGATTTACACAAACAAACCCATATTCCTCTGCATGCGAAAGGGAAATCGTTGTTATATATAGGTGAATCCACATGAATTTAACATTTTTTTAAGAAATTAGACAAATCCCACTGAATTTGTAGATTTTATTGATATTTATATAGTTAGAAAACTCGCAAAAACGAAATTTTTTGAAGGATTTTTTTGTGGGGAAAATCGAAACCAGTGACATAATACAGTTCAATCATGTATACTAAACACTCTGTGAAAGAATTAGCAGAATCGGTTGGAATATAGAGATTTTATTAACGTTTATAGCAAAATCGTGATTTTACCGCAAGAAACGACGATTTTTACAATTGGACGATTTACACAAACAAACCCTCATTCCTCCGCATGCGAACGTGAAATTGTTGTTATATGTAGGTGAATCCACATGAATTTAACATTTTTTTAAGAAATGAGACAAATCCCACGGAATTTGTAGATTATATTGATATTTATATAGTTAAAAAACTGGCAAAAACGAAATTTTTTGAAGGATTTTTTTTTGTGGGGAAAATCGAAACCAGTCATATAATACAGTTCAATCATGTATACTAAACACTCTGTCCAAGAATTAGCACAATCGGTTGGAATATAGAGATTTTATTAACGTTTATAGCAAAATCGTGTTTTTACCGCAAGAAACGACGATTTTTACAATTGGACGATTTACACAAACAAACCCTTATTCCTCCGCATGCGAACGTGAAATTGTTGTTATATATAGGTGAATCCACATGAATTTAACATTTTTTTAAGAAATTAGACAAATCCCACGGAATTTGTAGATTATATTTATATTAATATAGTTAAAAAACTCGAAAAAACGAAATTTTTTGAAGGATTTTTTTTGTGGGGAAATTCGAAACCAGTGACATAATACAGTTCAGTCATGTATACTAAACACTCTGTGAAAGAATTAGCACAATCGGTTGGAATATAGAGATTTTATTAACGTTTATAGCAAAATCGTGTTTTTACCGCAAGAAACGACGATTTTTACAATTGGACGATTTACACAAACAAACCCAAATTCCTCTGCATGCGAACGTGAAATTGTTGTTATATACAGGTGACTCCACATGAATTTAACATTTTTTTAAGAAATTAGACAAATCCCACGGAATTTGTATATTTTATAGATATTTATATAGTTAATAATCTCGCAAAAACGAAATTTTTTGAAGGATTTTTTTTTGTGGGGAAAATCGAAACCAGTGATATAATACAGTTCAATCATGTATACTAAACACTCTGTGAAAGTATTAGCACAATCGGTTGGAATAGAGAGATTTTATTAACGTTTAAACAAAATCGTGTTTTTACCGCAAGAAACGACGATTTTTACAATTGGACGATTTACACAAACAAACCCATATTCCTCTGCATGCGAACGTGAAATTGTTGTTACATACAGGTGACTCCACATGAATTTAACACTTTTTTAAGAAATTAGACAAATCCCACGGAATTTGTAGATTTTATTGATATTGATATAGTTAAAATCTCGCAAAAACGAAATTTTTTGAAGGATTTTTTTTTGTGGGGAAAATCGAAACCAGTGTTATAATACAGTTCAATCATGTATACTAAACACTCTGTCAAAGAATTAGCACAATCGGTTGGAATATAGAGATTTTATTAACGTTTATAGCAAAATCGTGTTTTTACCGCAAGAAACGACGATTTTTACAATTGGACGATTTACACAAACAAACCCATATTCCTCTGCATGCGAAAGTGAAATCGTTGTTATATATAGGTGAATCCACATGAATTTAACATTTTTTTAAGAAATTAGACAAATCCCACTGAATTTGTAGATTTTATTGATATTTATATAGTTAGAAAACTCGCAAAAACGAAATTTTTTGAAGGATTTTTTTGTGGGGAAAATCGAAACCAGTGACATAATACAGTTCAATCATGTATACTAAACACTCTGTGAAAGAATTAGCACAATCGGTTGGAATATAGAGATTTTATTAACGTTTATAGCAAAATCGTGATTTTACCGCAAGAAACGACGATTTTTACAATTGGACGATTTACACAAACAAACCCTCATTCCTCCGCATGCGAACGTGAAATTGTTGTTATATGTAGGTGAATCCACATGAATTTAACATTTTTTTAAGAAATGAGACAAATCCCACGGAATTTGTAGATTATATTGATATTTATATAGTTAAAAAACTGGCAAAAACGAAATTTTTTGAAGGATTTTTTTTTGTGGGGAAAATCGAAACCAGTCATATAATACAGTTCAATCATGTATACTAAACACTCTGTCCAAGAATTAGCACAATCGGTTGGAATATAGAGATTTTATTAACGTTTATAGCAAAATCGTGTTTTTACCGCAAGAAACGACGATTTTTACAATTGGACGATTTACACAAACAAACCCTTATTCCTCCGCATGCGAACGTGAAATTGTTGTTATATATAGGTGAATCCACATGAATTTAACATTTTTTTAAGAAATTAGACAAATCCCACGGAATTTGTAGATTATATTGATATTAATATAGTTAAAAAACTCGAAAAAACGAAATTTTTTGAAGGATTTTTTTTGTGGGGAAATTCGAAACCAGTGACATAATACAGTTCAGTCATGTATACTAAACACTCTGTGAAAGAATTAGCACAATCGGTTGGAATATAGAGATTTTATTAACGTTTATAGCAAAATCGTGTTTTTACCGCAAGAAACGACGATTTTTACAATTTGACCATTTTCACAAACAAACCCATATTCCACTGCATGCGAACGTGAAATTGTTGTTTTATATAGGTGACTCCAAATGAATTTAACATTTTTTTAAGAAATTAGACAAATCCCCCGGAATTTGTAGATTTTATTGATATTTATATAGTTAAAATCTCGCAAAAACGAAATTTTTTGAAGGATTTTTTTTTGTGGGGAAAATCGAAACCAGTGATATATTACAGTTCAATTATGTATACTAAACACTCTGTGAAAGAATTAGCACAATCGGTTGGAATACAGAGATTTTATTAACGTTTATAACAAAATCGTGTTTTTACCGCAAGAAACGACGATTTTTACAATTGGACGATTTACACAAACAAACCCATATTCCTCTGCATGCGAACGTGAAATTGTTGTGATATACAGGTGACTCCACATGAATTTAACATTTTTTTAAGAAATTAGACAAATCCCACGGAATTTGTAGATTTTATTGATATTTATATAGTTAAAATCTCGCAAAAACGAAATTTTTTGAAGGATTTTTTTTTGTGGGGAAAATCGAAACCAGTGATATAATACAGTTCAATTATGTATACTAAACACTCTGTGAAAGAATTAGCACAATCGGTTGGAATATAGAGATTTTATTAACGTTTATAACAAAATCGTGTTTTTACCGCAAGAAACGACGATTTTTACAATTGGACGATTTACACAAACAAACCCATATTCCTCTGCATGCGAACGTGAAATTGTTGTGATATACAGGTGACTCCACATGAATTTAACATTTTTTTAAGAAATTAGACAAATCCCACGGAATTTGTAGATTTTATTGATATTTATATAGTTAAAATCTCGCAAAAACGAAATTTTTTGAAGGATTTTTTTTTGTGGGGAAAATCGAAACCAGTGATATAATACAGTTCAATTATGTATACTAAACACTCTGTGAAAGTATTAGCACAATCGGTTGGAATAGAGAGATTTTATTAACGTTGAAACAAAATCGTGTTTTTACCGCAAGAAACGACGATTTTTACAATTTGACGATTTACACAAACAAACCCATATTCCTCTGCATGCGAACGTGAAATTGTTGTTATATACAGGTGACTCCACATGAATTTAACATTTTTTTAAGAAATTAGACAAATCCCACGGAATTTGTAGATTATATTGATATTTATATAGTTAAAAAACTCGCAAAAACGAAATTTTTTGAAGGATTTTTTTTTGTGGGGAAAATCGAAACCAGTGATATAATACAGTTCAATCATGTATACTAAACACTCTGTCAAAGAATTAGCACAATCGGTTGGAATATAGAGATTTTATTAATGTTTATAGCAAAATCGTGTTTTTACCGCAAGAAACGACGATTTTTACAATTGGACGATTTACACAAACAAACCCATATTCCTCTGCATGCGAACGTGAAATATTTGTTATATATAGGTGAATCCACATGAATTTAACATTTTTTTAAGAAATTAGACAAATCCCACGGAATTTGTAGATTTTATTGATATTTATAGAGTTAAAATCTCGCAAAAACGAAGTTTTTTGAAGGATTTTTTTTTTGTGGGGAAAATCGAAACCAGTGATATAATACAGTTCAATTATGTATACTAAACACTCTGTGAAAGAATTAGCACAATCGGTTGGAATATAGAGATTTTATTAACGTTTATAACAAAATCGTGTTTTTACCGCAAGAAAGGACGATTTTTACAATTGGACGATTTACACAAACAAACCCATATTCCTCTGCATGCGAACGTGAAATTGTTGTTACATACAGGTAACTCCACATGAATTTAACATTTTTTTAAGAAATTAGACAAATCCCACGGAATTTGTAGATTTTATTGATATTGATATAGTTAAAATCTCGCAAAAACGAAATTTTTTGAAGGATTTTTTTTTGTGGGGAAAATCGAAACCAGTGATATAATACAGTTCAATCATGTATACTAAACACTCTGTCAAAGAATTAGCACAATCGGTTGGAATATAGAGATTTTATTAACGTTTATAGCAAAATCGTGTTTTTACCGCAAGAAACGACGATTTTTACAATTGGACGCTTTACACAAACAAACCCATATTCCTCTGCATGCGAAAGTGAAATTGTTGTGATATATAAGTGAATCCACATGAATTTAACATTTTTTTAAGAAATTAGACAAATCCCACGGAATTTGTATATTTTATAGATATTTATATAGTTAATAATCTCGCAAAAACGAAATTTTTTGAAGGATTTTTTTTGTGGGGAAAATCGAAACCAGTGATATAATACAGTTCAATCATGTATACTAAACACTCTGTGAAAGTATTAGCACAATCGGTTGGAATAGAGAGATTTTATTAACGTTTAAACAAAATCGTGTTTTTACCGCAAGAAACGACGATTTTTACAATTGGACGATTTACACAAACAAACCCATATTCCTCTGCATGCGAAAGTGAAATCGTTGTTATATATAGGTGAATCCACATGAATTTAACATTTTTTTAAGAAATTAGACAAATCCCACTGAATTTGTAGATTTTATTGATATTTATATAGTTAGAAAACTCGCAAAAACGAAATTTTTTGAAGGATTTTTTTTGTGGGGAAAATCCAAACCAGTGACATAATACAGTTCAATCATGTATACTAAACACTCTGTGAAAGAATTAGCACAATCGGTTGGAATATAGAGATTTTATTAACGTTTATAACAAAATCGTGTTTTTACCGCAAGAAACGACGATTTTTACAATTGGACGATTTACACAAACAAACCCATATTCCTCTGCATGCGAACGTGAAATTGTTGTTATATACAGGTGACTCCACATGAATTTAACATTTTTTTAAGAATTTAGACAAATCCCACGGAATTTGTATATTTTATAAATATTTATATAGTTAATAATCTCGCAAAAACGAAATTTTTTGAAGGATTTTTTTTTGTGGGGAAAATCGAAACCAGTGATATAATACAGTTCAATCATGTATACTAAACACTCTGTCAAAGAATTAGCACAATCGGTTGGAATATAGAGATTTTATTAACGTTTATAGCAAAATCGTGTTTTTACCGCAAGAAACGACGATTTTTACATTTGGACGATTTACACAAACAAACCCTGATTCCTCCGCATGCGAACGTGAAATTGTTGTTATATATAGGTGAATCCACATGAATTTAACATTTTTTTAAGAAATTAGACAAATCCCACGGAATTTGTAGATTATATTGATATTTATATAGTTAAAAAACTCGAAAAAACGAAATTTTTTGAAGGATTTTTTTTTTGGGGAAATTCGAAACCAGTGACATAATACAGTTCAGTCATGTATACTAAACACTCTGTGAGAGAATTAGCACAATCGGTTGGAATATAGAGATTTTATTAACGTTTATAGCAAAATCGTGTTTTTACCGCAAGAAACAACGATTTTTACAATTTGACCATTTTCACAAACAAACCCATATTCCTCTGCATGCGAACGTGAAATTGTTGTTATATATAGGTGACTCCACATGAATTTAACATTTTTTTAAGAAATTAGACAAATCCCCCGGAATTTGTAGATTTTATTGATATTTATATAGTTATAATCTCGCAAAAACGAAATTTTTTGAAGGATTTTTTTTTGTGGGGAAAATCGAAACCAGTGATATAATACAGTTCAATTATGTATACTAAACACTCTGTGAAAGAATTAGCACAATCGGTTGGAATATAGAGATTTTATTAACGTTTATAACAAAATCGTGTTTTTACCGCAAGAAACGACGATTTTTACAATTGGACGATTTACACAAACAAACCCATATTCCTCTGCATGCGAACGTGAAATTGTTGTTATATACAGGTGACTCCACATTAATTTAACATTTTTTTAAGAAATTAGACAAATCCCACGGAATTTGTAGATTTTATTGATATTTATATAGTTAAAATGTCGCAAAAACGAAATTTTTTGAAGGATTTTTTTTTGTGGGGAAAATCGAAACCAGTGATATAATACAGTTCAATTATGTATACTAAACACTCTGTGAAAGTATTAGCACAATCGGTTGGAATATAGAGATTTTATTAACGTTTAAACAAAATCGTGTTTTTACCGCAAGAAACGACGATTTTTACAATTGGACGATTTACACAAACAAACCCATATTCCTCTGCATGCGAACGTGAAATTGTTGTTATATACAGGTGACTCCACATGAATTTAACATTTTTTTAAGAAATTAGACAAATCCCACGGAATTTGTAGATTATATTGATATTTATATAGTTAAAAAACTCGCAAAAACGAAATTTTTTGAAGGATTTTTTTTTGTGGGGAAAATCGAAACCAGTGATATAATACAGTTCAATCATGTATACTAAACACTCTGTCCAAGAATTAGCACAATCGGTTGGAATATAGAGATTTTATTTATGTTTATAGCAAAATCGTGTTTTTACCGCAAGAAACGACGATTTTTACAATTGGACGATTTACACAAACAAACCCATATTCCTCTGCATGCGAACGTGAAATTGTTGTTATATATAGGTGAATCCACATGAATTTAACATTTTTTTAAGAAATTAGACAAATCCCACGGAATTTGTAGATTTTATTGATATTTATATAGTTAAAATCTCGCAAAAACGAAGTTTTTTGAAGGATTTTTTTTTGTGGGGAAAATCGAAACCAGTGATATAATACATTTCAATTATGTATACTAAACACTCTGTGAAAGAATTAGCACAATCGGTTGGAATATAGAGATTTTATTAACGTTTATAACAAAATCGTGTTTTTACCGCAAGAAACGACGATTTTTACAATTGGACGATTTACACAAACAAACCCATATTCCTCTGCATGCGAACGTGAAATTGTTGTGATATACAGGTGACTCCACATGAATTTAACATTTTTTTAAGAAATTAGACAAACCCCACGGAATTTGTATATTTTATAAATATTTATATAGTTAATAATCTCGCAAAAACGAAATTTTTGAAGGATTTTTTTTTGTGGGGAAAATCGAAACCAGTGATATAATACAGTTCAATCATGTATACTAAACACTCTGTCAAAGAATTAGCACAATCGGTTGGAATATAGAGATTTTATTAATGTTTATAGCAAAATCGTGTTTTTACCGCAAGAAACGACGATTTTTACAATTGGACGATTTACACAAACAAACCCATATTCCTCTGCATGCGAACGTGAAATTGTTGTTATATATAGGTGAATCCACATGAATTTAACATTTTTTTAAGAAATTAGACAAATCCCACGGAATTTGTAGATTGTATAGATATTTATATAGTTAATAATCTCGCAAAAACGAAATTTTTTGAAGGATTTTTTTTTGTGGGGAAAATCGAAACCAGTGATATAATACAGTTCAATTATGTATACTAAACACTCTGTGAAAGTATTAGCACAATCGGTTGGAATAGAGAGATTTTATTAACGTTTAAACAAAATCGTGTTTTTACCGCAAGAAACGACGATTTTTACAATTGGACGATTTACACAAACAAACCCATATTCCTCTGCATGCGAACGTGAAATTGTTGTTACATACAGGTGACTCCACATGAATTTAACACTTTTTTAAGAAATTAGACAAATCCCACGGAATTTGTAGATTTTATTGATATTGATATAGTTAAAATCTCGCAAAAACGAAATTTTTTGAAGGATTTTTTTTTGTGGGGAAAATCGAAACCAGTGATATAATACAGTTCAATCATGTATACTAAACACTCTGTCAAAGAATTAGCACAATCGGTTGGAATATAGTGATTTTATTAACGTTTATAGCAAAATCGTGTTTTTACCGCAAGAAACGACGATTTTTACAATTGGACGATTTACACAAACTAACCCATATTCCTCTGCATGCGAAAGTGAAATCGTTGTTATATATAGGTGAATCCACATGAATTTAATATTTTTTTAAGAAATTAGACAAATCCCACTGAATTTGTAGATTTTATTGATATTTATATAGTTAGAAAACTCGCAAAAACGAAATTTTTTGAAGGATTTTTTTTGTGGGGAAAATCGAAACCAGTGACATAATACAGTTCAATCATGTATACTAAACACTCTGTGAAAGAATTAGCACAATCGGTTGGAATATAGAGATTTTATTAACGTTTATAACAAAATCGTGTTTTTACCGCAAGAAACGACGATTTTTACAATTGGACGATTTACACAAACAAACCCATATTCCTCTGCATGCGAACGTGAAATTGTTGTTATATACAGGTGACTCCACATGAATTTAACATTTTTTTAAGAAATTAGACAAATCCCACGGAATTTGTAGATTATATTGATATTTATATAGTTAAAAAACTCGCAAAAACGAAATTTTTTGAAGGATTTTTTTTTGTGGGGAAAATCGAAACCAGTGATATAATACAGTTCAATCATGTATACTAAACACTCTGTCCAAGAATTAGCACAATCGGTTGGAATATAGAGATTTTATTAATGTTTATAGCAAAATCGTGTTTTTACCGCAAGAAACGACGATTTTTACAATTGGACGATTTACACAAACAAACCCATATTCCTCTGCATGCGAACGTGAAATTGTTGTTATATATAGGTGAATCCACATGAATTTAACATTTTTTTAAGAAATTAGACAAATCCCACGGAATTTGTAGATTGTATAGATATTTATATAGTTAATAATCTCGCAAAAACGAAATTTTTTGAAGGATTTTTTTTTGTGGGGAAAATCGAAACCAGTGATATAATACAGTTCAATTATGTATACTAAACACTCTGTGAAAGTATTAGCACAATCGGTTGGAATAGAGAGATTTTATTAACGTTTAAACAAAATCGTGTTTTTACCGCAAGAAACGACGATTTTTACAATTGGACGATTTACACAAACAAACCCATATTCCTCTGCATGCGAACGTGAAATTGTTGTTACATACAGGTGACTCCACATGAATTTAACACTTTTTTAAGAAATTAGACAAATCCCACGGAATTTGTAGATTTTATTGATATTGATATAGTTAAAATCTCGCAAAAACGAAATTTTTTGAAGGATTTTTTTTTGTGGGGAAAATCGAAACCAGTGATATAATACAGTTCAATCATGTATACTAAACACTCTGTCAAAGAATTAGCACAATCGGTTGGAATATAGAGATTTTATTAACGTTTATAACAAAATCGTGTTTTTACCGCAAGAAACGACGATTTTTACAATTGGACGATTTACACAAACAAACCCATATTCCTCTGCATGCGAAAGTGAAATCGTTGTTATATATAGGTGAATCCACATGAATTTAACATTTTTTTAAGAAATTAGACAAATCCCACTGAATTTGTAGATTTTATTGATATTTATATAGTTAGAAAACTCGCAAAAACGAAATTTTTTGAAGGATTTTTTTTGTGGGGAAAATCCAAACCAGTGACATAATACAGTTCAATCATGTATACTAAACACTCTGTGAAAGAATTAGCACAATCGGTTGGAATATAGAGATTTTATTAACGTTTATAACAAAATCGTGTTTTTACCGCAAGAAACGACGATTTTTACAATTGGACGATTTACACAAACAAACCCATATTCCTCTGCATGCGAACGTGAAATTGTTGTTATATACAGGTGACTCCACATGAATTTAACATTTTTTTAAGAATTTAGACAAATCCCACGGAATTTGTATATTTTATAAATATTTATATAGTTAATAATCTCGCAAAAACGAAATTTTTTGAAGTATTTTTTTTTGTGGGGAAAATCGAAACCAGTGATATAATACAGTTCAATCATGTATACTAAACACTCTGTCAAAGAATTAGCACAATCGGTTGGAATATAGAGATTTTATTAACGTTTATAGCAAAATCGTGTTTTTACCGCAAGAAACGACGATTTTTACATTTGGACGATTTACACAAACAAACCCTGATTCCTCCGCATGCGAACGTGAAATTGTTGTTATATATAGGTGAATCCACATGAATTTAACATTTTTTTAAGAAATTAGACAAATCCCACGGAATTTGTAGATTATATTGATATTTATATAGTTAAAAAACTCGAAAAAACGAAATTTTTTGAAGGATTTTTTTTTTGGGGAAATTCGAAACCAGTGACATAATACAGTTCAGTCATGTATACTAAACACTCTGTGAGAGAATTAGCACAATCGGTTGGAATATAGAGATTTTATTAACGTTTATAGCAAAATCGTGTTTTTACCGCAAGAAACAACGATTTTTACAATTTGACCATTTTCACAAACAAACCCATATTCCTCTGCATGCGAACGTGAAATTGTTGTTATATATAGGTGACTCCACATGAATTTAACATTTTTTTAAGAAATTAGACAAATCCCCCGGAATTTGTAGATTTTATTGATATTTATATAGTTATAATCTCGCAAAAACGAAATTTTTTGAAGGATTTTTTTTTGTGGGGAAAATCGAAACCAGTGATATAATACAGTTCAATTATGTATACTAAACACTCTGTGAAAGAATTAGCACAACCGGTTGGAATATAGAGATTTTATTAACGTTTATAACAAAATCGTGTTTTTACCGCAAGAAACGACGATTTTTACAATTGGACGATTTACACAAACAAACCCATATTCCTCTGCATGCGAACGTGAAATTGTTGTTATATACAGGTGACTCCACATTAATTTAACATTTTTTTAAGAAATTAGACAAATCCCACGGAATTTGTAGATTTTATTGATATTTATATAGTTAAAATGTCGCAAAAACGAAATTTTTTGAAGGATTTTTTTTTGTGGGGAAAATCGAAACCAGTGATATAATACAGTTCAATTATGTATACTAAACACTCTGTGAAAGTATTAGCACAATCGGTTGGAATAGAGAGATTTTATTAACGTTTAAACAAAATCGTGTTTTTACCGCAAGAAACGACGATTTTTACAATTGGACGATTTACACAAACAAACCCATATTCCTCTGCATGCGAACGTGAAATTGTTGTTACATACAGGTGACTCCACATGAATTTAACACTTTTTTAAGAAATTAGACAAATCCCACGGAATTTGTAGATTTTATTGATATTGATATAGTTAAAATCTCGCAAAAACGAAATTTTTTGAAGGATTTTTTTTTGTGGGGAAAATCGAAACCAGTGATATAATACAGTTCAATCATGTATACTAAACACTCTGTCAAAGAATTAGCACAATCGGTTGGAATATAGAGATTTTATTAACGTTTATAACAAAATCGTGTTTTTACCGCAAGAAACGACGATTTTTACAATTGGACGATTTACACAAACAAACCCATATTCCTCTGCATGCGAAAGTGAAATCGTTGTTATATATAGGTGAATCCACATGAATTTAACATTTTTTTAAGAAATTAGACAAATCCCACTGAATTTGTAGATTTTATTGATATTTATATAGTTAGAAAACTCGCAAAAACGAAATTTTTTGAAGGATTTTTTTTGTGGGGAAAATCCAAACCAGTGACATAATACAGTTCAATCATGTATACTAAACACTCTGTGAAAGAATTAGCACAATCGGTTGGAATATAGAGATTTTATTAACGTTTATAACAAAATCGTGTTTTTACCGCAAGAAACGACGATTTTTACAATTGGACGATTTACACAAACAAACCCAAATTCCTCTGCATGCGAACGTGAAATTGTTGTTATATACAGGTGACTCCACATGAATTTAACATTTTTTTAAGAATTTAGACAAATCCCACGGAATTTGTATATTTTATAAATATTTATATAGTTAATAATCTCGCAAAAACGAAATTTTTTGAAGGATTTTTTTTTGTGGGGAAAATCGAAACCAGTGATATAATACAGTTCAATCATGTATACTAAACACTCTGTCAAAGAATTAGCACAATCGGTTGGAATATAGAGATTTTATTAACGTTTATAGCAAAATCGTGTTTTTACCGCAAGAAACGACGATTTTTACATTTGGACGATTTACACAAACAAACCCTGATTCCTCCGCATGCGAACGTGAAATTGTTGTTATATATAGGTGAATCCACATGAATTTAACATTTTTTTAAGAAATTAGACAAATCCCACGGAATTTGTAGATTATATTGATATTTATATAGTTAAAAAACTCGAAAAAACGAAATTTTTTGAAGGATTTTTTTTTGGGGAAATTCGAAACCAGTGACATAATACAGTTCAGTCATGTATACTAAACACTCTGTGAGAGAATTAGCACAATCGGTTGGAATATAGAGATTTTATTAACGTTTATAGCAAAATCGTGTTTTTACCGCAAGAAACAACGATTTTTACAATTTGACCATTTTCACAAACAAACCCATATTCCTCTGCATGCGAACGTGAAATTGTTGTTATATATAGGTGACTCCACATGAATTTAACATTTTTTTAAGAAATTAGACAAATCCCCCGGAATTTGTAGATTTTATTGATATTTATATAGTTATAATCTCGCAAAAACGAAATTTTTTGAAGGATTTTTTTTTGTGGGGAAAATCGAAACCAGTGATATAATACAGTTCAATTATGTATACTAAACACTCTGTGAAAGAATTAGCACAATCGGTTGGAATATAGAGATTTTATTAACGTTTATAACAAAATCGTGTTTTTACCGCAAGAAACGACGATTTTTACAATTGGACGATTTACACAAACAAACCCATATTCCTCTGCATGCGAACGTGAAATTGTTGTTATATACAGGTGACTCCACATTAATTTAACATTTTTTTAAGAAATTAGACAAATCCCACGGAATTTGTAGATTTTATTGATATTTATATAGTTAAAATGTCGCAAAAACGAAATTTTTTGAAGGATTTTTTTTTGTGGGGAAAATCGAAACCAGTGATATAATACAGTTCAATTATGTATACTAAACACTCTGTGAAAGTATTAGCACAATCGGTTGGAATATAGAGATTTTATTAACGTTTAAACAAAATCGTGTTTTTACCGCAAGAAACGACGATTTTTACAATTGGACGATTTACACAAACAAACCCATATTCCTCTGCATGCGAACGTGAAATTGTTGTTATATACAGGTGACTCCACATGAATTTAACATTTTTTTAAGAAATTAGACAAATCCCACGGAATTTGTAGATTATATTGATATTTATATAGTTAAAAAACTCGCAAAAACGAAATTTTTTGAAGGATTTTTTTTTGTGGGGAAAATCGAAACCAGTGATATAATACAGTTCAATCATGTATACTAAACACTCTGTCCAAGAATTAGCACAATCGGTTGGAATATAGAGATTTTATTTATGTTTATAGCAAAATCGTGTTTTTACCGCAAGAAACGACGATTTTTACAATTGGACGATTTACACAAACAAACCCATATTCCTCTGCATGCGAACGTGAAATTGTTGTTATATATAGGTGAATCCACATGAATTTAACATTTTTTTAAGAAATTAGACAAATCCCACGGAATTTGTAGATTTTATTGATATTTATATAGTTAAAATCTCGCAAAAACGAAGTTTTTTGAAGGATTTTTTTTTGTGGGGAAAATCGAAACCAGTGATATAATACATTTCAATTATGTATACTAAACACTCTGTGAAAGAATTAGCACAATCGGTTGGAATATAGAGATTTTATTAACGTTTATAACAAAATCGTGTTTTTACCGCAAGAAACGACGATTTTTACAATTGGACGATTTACACAAACAAACCCATATTCCTCTGCATGCGAACGTGAAATTGTTGTGATATACAGGTGACTCCACATGAATTTAACATTTTTTTAAGAAATTAGACAAACCCCACGGAATTTGTATATTTTATAAATATTTATATAGTTAATAATCTCGCAAAAACGAAATTTTTGAAGGATTTTTTTTTGTGGGGAAAATCGAAACCAGTGATATAATACAGTTCAATCATGTATACTAAACACTCTGTCAAAGAATTAGCACAATCGGTTGGAATATAGAGATTTTATTAATGTTTATAACAAAATCGTGTTTTTACCGCAAGAAACGACGATTTTTACAATTGGACGATTTACACAAACAAACCCATATTCCTCTGCATGCGAACGTGAAATTGTTGTTATATATAGGTGAATCCACATGAATTTAACATTTTTTTAAGAAATTAGACAAATCCCACGGAATTTGTAGATTGTATAGATATTTATATAGTTAATAATCTCGCAAAAACGAAATTTTTTGAAGGATTTTTTTTTGTGGGGAAAATCGAAACCAGTGATATAATACAGTTCAATTATGTATACTAAACACTCTGTGAAAGTATTAGCACAATCGGTTGGAATAGAGAGATTTTATTAACGTTTAAACAAAATCGTGTTTTTACCGCAAGAAACGACGATTTTTACAATTGGACGATTTACACAAACAAACCCATATTCCTCTGCATGCGAACGTGAAATTGTTGTTACATACAGGTGACTCCACATGAATTTAACACTTTTTTAAGAAATTAGACAAATCCCACGGAATTTGTAGATTTTATTGATATTGATATAGTTAAAATCTCGCAAAAACGAAATTTTTTGAAGGATTTTTTTTTGTGGGGAAAATCGAAACCAGTGATATAATACAGTTCAATCATGTATACTAAACACTCTGTCAAAGAATTAGCACAATCGGTTGGAATATAGAGATTTTATTAACGTTTATAGCAAAATCGTGTTTTTACCGCAAGAAACGACGATTTTTACAATTGGACGATTTACACAAACTAACCCATATTCCTCTGCATGCGAAAGTGAAATCGTTGTTATATATAGGTGAATCCACATGAATTTAACATTTTTTTAAGAAATTAGACAAATCCCACTGAATTTGTAGATTTTATTGATATTTATATAGTTAGAAAACTCGCAAAAACGAAATTTTTTGAAGGATTTTTTTTGTGGGGAAAATCGAAACCAGTGACATAATACAGTTCAATCATGTATACTAAACACTCTGTGAAAGAATTAGCACAATCGGTTGGAATATAGAGATTTTATTAACGTTTATAACAAAATCGTGTTTTTACCGCAAGAAACGACGATTTTTACAATTGGACGATTTACACAAACAAACCCATATTCCTCTGCATGCGAACGTGAAATTGTTGTTATATACAGGTGACTCCACATGAATTTAACATTTTTTTAAGAAATTAGACAAATCCCACGGAATTTGTAGATTATATTGATATTTATATAGTTAAAAAACTCGCAAAAACGAAATTTTTTGAAGGATTTTTTTTTGTGGGGAAAATCGAAACCAGTGATATAATACAGTTCAATCATGTATACTAAACACTCTGTCCAAGAATTAGCACAATCGGTTGGAATATAGAGATTTTATTAATGTTTATAGCAAAATCGTGTTTTTACCGCAAGAAACGACGATTTTTACAATTGGACGATTTACACAAACAAACCCATATTCCTCTGCATGCGAACGTGAAATTGTTGTTATATATAGGTGAATCCACATGAATTTAACATTTTTTTAAGAAATTAGACAAATCCCACGGAATTTGTAGATTGTATAGATATTTATATAGTTAATAATCTCGCAAAAACGAAATTTTTTGAAGGATTTTTTTTTGTGGGGAAAATCGAAACCAGTGATATAATACAGTTCAATTATGTATACTAAACACTCTGTGAAAGTATTAGCACAATCGGTTGGAATAGAGAGATTTTATTAACGTTTAAACAAAATCGTGTTTTTACCGCAAGAAACGACGATTTTTACAATTGGACGATTTACACAAACAAACCCATATTCCTCTGCATGCGAACGTGAAATTGTTGTTATATACAGGTGACTCCACATGAATTTAACATTTTTTTAAGAAATTAGACAAATCCCACGGAATTTGTATATTTTATAAATATTTATATAGTTAAAATCTCGCAAAAACGAAATTTTTAGAAGGATTTTTTTTTGTGGGGAAAATCGAAACCAGTGATATAATACAGTTCAATCATGTATACTAAACACTCTGTCAAAGAATTAGCACAATCGGTTGGAATATAGAGATTTTATTAACGTTTATAGCAAAATCGTGTTTTTACCGCAAGAAACGACGATTTTTACAATTGGACGATTTACACAAACAAGCCCTTATTCCTCCGCATGCGAACGTGAAATTGTTGTTATATATAGGTGAATCCACATGAATTTAACATTTTTTTAAGAAATTAGACAAATCCCACGGAATTTGTAGATTTTATTGATATTTATATAGTTAAAATCTCGCAAAAACGAAGTTTTTTGAAGGATTTTTTTTTGTGGGGAAAATCGAAACCAGTGATATAATACATTTCAGTTATGTATACTAAACACTCTGTGAAAGAATTAGCACAATCGGTTGGAATATAGAGATTTTATTAACGTTTATAACAAAATCGTGTTTTTACCGCAAGAAACGACGATTTTTACAATTGGACGATTTACACAAACAAACCCATATTCCTCTGCATGCGAACGTCAAATTGTTGTGATATACAGGTGACTCCACATGAATTTAACATTTTTTTAAGAAATTAGACAAACCCCACGGAATTTGTATATTTTATAAATATTTATATAGTTAATAATCTCGCAAAAACGAAATTTTTGAAGGATTTTTTTTTGTGGGGAAAATCGAAACCAGTGATATAATACAGTTCAATCATGTATACTAAACACTCTGTCAAAGAATTAGCACAATCGGTTGGAATATAGAGATTTTATTAACGTTTATAGCAAAATCGTGTTTTTACCGCAAGAAACGACGATTTTTACAATTGGACGATTTACACAAACAAACCCTTATTCCTCCGCATGCGAACGTGAAATTGTTGTTATATATAGGTGAATCCACATGAATTTAACATTTTTTTAAGAAATTAGACAAATCCCACGGAATTTGTAGATTATATTGATATTTATATAGTTAAAAAACTCGAAAAAACTAAATTTTTTGAAGGATTTTTTTTTGTGGGGAAATTCGAAACCAGTGACATAATACAGTTCAGTCATGTATACTAAACACTCTGTGAAAGAATTAGCACAATCGGTTGGAATATAGAGATTTTATTAACGTTTATAGCAAAATCGTGTTTTTACCGCAAGAAACAACGATTTTTACAATTTGACCATTTTCACAAACAAACCCATATTCCTCTGCATGCGAACGTGAAATTGTTGTTATATATAGGTGACTCCACATGAATTTAACATTTTTTTAAGAAATTAGACAAATCCCACGGAATTTGTAGATTTTATTGATATTTATATGGTTAAAATCTCGCAAAAACGAAATTTTTTGAAGGATTTTTTTTTGTGGGGAAAATCGAAACCAGTGATATAATACAGTTCAATTATGTATACTAAACACTCTGTGAAAGAATTAGCACAATCGGTTGGAATATAGAGATTTTATTAACGTTTATAACAAAATCGTGTTTTTACCGCAAGAAACGACGATTTTTACAATTGGACGATTTACACAAACAAACCCATATTCCTCTGCATGCGAACGTGAAATTGTTATATACAGGTGACTCCACATGAATTTAACATTTTATTAAGAAATTAGACAATTCCCACGGAATGTGTAGATTTTATTGATATTTATATAGTTAAAATCTCGCAAAAACGAAATTTTTTGAAGGATTTTTTTTTTGTGGGGAAAATCGAAACCAGTGATATAATGCAGTTCAATTATGTATACTAAACACTCTGTCAAAGTATTAGCACAATCGGTTGGAATATAGAGATTTTATTAACGTTGAAACAAAATCGTGTTTTTACCGCAAGAAACGACGATTTTTACAATTGGACGATTTACACAAACAAACCCATATTCCTCTGCATGCGAACGTGAAATTGTTGTTATATACAGGTGACTCCACATGAATTTAACATTTTTTTAAGAAATTAGACAAATCCCACGGAATTTGTAGATTATATTGATATTTATATAGTTAAAAAACTCGCAAAAACGAAATTTTTTGAAGGATTTTTTTTTGTGGGGAAAATCGAAACCAGTGATATAATACAGTTCAATCATGTATACTAAACACTCTGTCCAAGAATTAGCACAATCGGTTGGAATATAGAGATTTTATTAATGTTTATAGCAAAATCGTGTTTTTACCGCAAGAAACGACGATTTTTACAATTGGACGATTTACACAAACAAACCCATATTCCTCTGCATGCGAACGTGAAATTGTTGTTATATATAGGTGAATCCACATGAATTTAACATTTTTTTAAGAAATTAGACAAATCCCACGGAATTTGTAGATTGTATAGATATTTATATAGTTAATAATCTCGCAAAAACGAAATTTTTTGAAGGATTTTTTTTTGTGGGGAAAATCGAAACCAGTGATATAATACAGTTCAATTATGTATACTAAACACTCTGTGAAAGTATTAGCACAATCGGTTGGAATAGAGAGATTTTATTAACGTTTAAACAAAATCGTGTTTTTACCGCAAGAAACGACGATTTTTACAATTGGACGATTTACACAAACAAACCCATATTCCTCTGCATGCGAACGTGAAATTGTTGTTACATACAGGTGACTCCACATGAATTTAACACTTTTTTAAGAAATTAGACAAATCCCACGGAATTTGTAGATTTTATTGATATTGATATAGTTAAAATCTCGCAAAAACGAAATTTTTTGAAGGATTTTTTTTTGTGGGGAAAATCGAAACCAGTGATATAATACAGTTCAATCATGTATACTAAACACTCTGTCAAAGAATTAGCACAATCGGTTGGAATATAGAGATTTTATTAACGTTTATAGCAAAATCGTGTTTTTACCGCAAGAAACGACGATTTTTACAAATGGACGATTTACACAAACTAACCCATATTCCTCTGCATGCGAAAGTGAAATCGTTGTTATATATAGGTGAATCCACATGAATTTAACATTTTTTTAAGAAATTAGACAAATCCCACTGAATTTGTAGATTTTATTGATATTTATATAGTTAGAAAACTCGCAAAAACGAAATTTTTTGAAGGATTTTTTTTGTGGGGAAAATCGAAACCAGTGACATAATACAGTTCAATCATGTATACTAAACACTCTGTGAAAGAATTAGGACAATCGGTTGGAATATAGAGATTTTATTAACGTTTATAGTAAAATCGTGTTTTTACTGCAAGAAACGACGATTTTTACAATTGGACGATTTACACAAACAAACCCATATTCCTCTGCATGCGAACGTGAAATTGTTGTTATATACAGGTGACTCCACATGAATTTAACACTTTTTTAAGAAATTAGACAAATCCCACGGAATTTGTAGATTATATTGATATTTATATAGTTAAAAAACTCGCAAAAACGAAATTTTTTGAAGGATTTTTTTTTGTGGGGAAAATCGATACCAGTGACATAATACAGTTCAATCATGTGTACTAAACACTCTGTGAAAGAATTAGCACAATCGGTTGGAATATAGAGATTTTATTAGCGTTTATAGCAAAATCGTGTTTTTACCGCAAGAAACGACGATTTTTACAATTTGATGATTTTCACGAACAAACCCATATTCCTCTGCATGCGAACGTGAAATTGTTGTTATATATAGGTGACTCCACATGAATTTAACATTTTTTTAAGAAATTAGACAAATCCCCCGGAATTTGTAGAAATTATTGATATTTATATAGTTAAAATTTCGCAAAAACGAAATTTTTTGAAGGATTTTTTTTTCTGGGGAAAATCGAAACCAGTGATATAATACAGTTCAATCATGTATACTAAACACTCTGTCCAAGAATTAGCACAATCGGTTGGAATATAGAGATTTTATTAACGTTTATAGCAAAATCGTGTTTTTACCGCAAGAAACAACGATTTTTACAATTTGACCATTTTCACAAACAAACCCATATTCCTCTGCATGCGAACGTGAAATTGTTGTTATATATAGGTGACTCCACATGAATTTAACATTTTTTTAAGAAATTAGACAAATCCCCCGGAATTTGTAGATTTTATTGATATTTATATAGTTAAAATCTCGCAAAAACGAAATTTTTTGAAGGATTTTTTTTGTGGGGAAAATCGAAACCAGTGATATAATACAGTTCAATTATGTATACTAAACACTCTGTGAAAGAATTAGCACAATCGGTTGGAATATAGAGATATTATTAACGTTTATAACAAAATCGTGTTTTTACCGCAAGAAACGACGATTTTTACAATTGGACGATTTACACAAACAAACCCATATTCCTCTGCATGCGAACGTGAAATTGTTGTTATATGCAGGTGACTCCACATGAATTTAACATTTTTTTAAGAAATTAGACAAATCCCACGGAATTTGTAGATTTTATTGATATTTATATAGTTAAAATCTCGCAAAAACGAAATTTTTTGAAGGATTTTTTTTTGTGGGGAAAATCGAAACCAGTGATATAATACAGTTCAATTATGTATACTAAACACTCTGTCAAAGAATTAGCACAATCGGTTGGAATATAGAGATTTTATTAACGTTTATAGCAAAATCGTGTTTTTACCGCAAGAAACGACGATTTTTACAATTGGACGATTTACACAAACAAACCCTTATTCCTCCGCATGCGAACGTGAAATTGTTGTTATATATAGGTGAATCCACATGAATTTAACATTTTTTTAAGAAATTAGACAAATCCCACGGAATTTGTAGATTATATTGATATTTATATAGTTAAAAAACTCGAAAAAACTAAATTTTTTGAAGGATTTTTTTTTGTGGGGAAATTCGAAACCAGTGACATAATACAGTTCAGTCATGTATACTAAACACTCTGTGAAAGAATTAGCACAATCGGTTGGAATATAGAGATTTTATTAACGTTTATAGCAAAATCGTGTTTTTACCGCAAGAAACAACGATTTTTACAATTTGACCATTTTCACAAACAAACCCATATTCCTCTGCATGCGAACGTGAAATTGTTGTTATATATAGGTGACTCCACATGAATTTAACATTTTTTTAAGAAATTAGACAAATCCCACGGAATTTGTAGATTTTATTGATATTTATATGGTTAAAATCTCGCAAAAACGAAATTTTTTGAAGGATTTTTTTTTGTGGGGAAAATCGAAACCAGTGATATAATACAGTTCAATTATGTATACTAAACACTCTGTGAAAGAATTAGCACAATCGGTTGGAATATAGAGATTTTATTAACGTTTATAACAAAATCGTGTTTTTACCGCAAGAAACGACGATTTTTACAATTGGACGATTTACACAAACAAACCCATATTCCTCTGCATGCGAACGTGAAATTGTTATATACAGGTGACTCCACATGAATTTAACATTTTATTAAGAAATTAGACAAATCCCACGGAATGTGTAGATTTTATTGATATTTATATAGTTAAAATCTCGCAAAAACGAAATTTTTTGAAGGATTTTTTTTTTGTGGGGAAAATCGAAACCAGTGATATAATGCAGTTCAATTATGTATACTAAACACTCTGTCAAAGTATTAGCACAATCGGTTGGAATATAGAGATTTTATTAACGTTGAAACAAAATCGTGTTTTTACCGCAAGAAACGACGATTTTTACAATTGGACGATTTACACAAACAAACCCATATTCCTCTGCATTCGAACGTGAAATTGTTGTTATATACAGGTGACTCCACATGAATTTAACATTTTTTTAAGAAATTAGACAAATCCCACGGAATTTGTAGATTATATTGATATTTATATAGTTAAAAAACTCGCAAAAACGAAATTTTTTGAAGGATTTTTTTTTTGTGGGGAAAATCGAAACCAGTGATATAATACAGTTCAATCATGTATACTAAACACTCTGTCCAAGAATTAGCACAATCGGTTGGAATATAGAGATTTTATTAATGTTTATAGCAAAATCGTGTTTTTACCGCAAGAAACGACGATTTTTACAATTGGACGATTTACACAAACAAACCCATATTCCTCTGCATGCGAACGTGAAATTGTTGTTATATATAGGTGAATCCACATGAATTTAACATTTTTTTAAGAAATTAGACAAATCCCACGGAATTTGTAGATTGTATAGATATTTATATAGTTAATAATCTCGCAAAAACGAAATTTTTTGAAGGATTTTTTTTTTGTGGGGAAAATCGAAACCAGTGATATAATACAGTTCAATTATGTATACTAAACACTCTGTGAAAGTATTAGCACAATCGGTTGGAATAGAGAGATTTTATTAACGTTTAAACAAAATCGTGTTTTTACCGCAAGAAACGACGATTTTTACAATTGGACCATTTACACAAACAAACCCATATTCCTCTGCATGCGAACGTGAAATTGTTGTTACATACAGGTGACTCCACATGAATTTAACACTTTTTTAAGAAATTAGACAAATCCCACGGAATTTGTAGATTTTATTGATATTTATATAGTTAAAATCTCGCAAAAACGAAATTTTTTGAAGGATTTTTTTTTGTGGGGAAAATCGAAACCAGTGATATAATACAGTTCAATTATGTATACTAAACACTCTGTCAAAGAATTAGCACAATCGGTTGGAATATAGAGATTTTATTAACGTTTATAGCAAAATCGTGTTTTTACCGCAAGAAACGACGATTTTTACAATTGGACGATTTACACAAACAAACCCTTATTCCTCCGCATGCGAACGTGAAATTGTTGTTATATATAGGTGAATCCACATGAATTTAACATTTTTTTAAGAAATTAGACAAATCCCACGGAATTTGTAGATTATATTGATATTTATATAGTTAAAAAACTCGAAAAAACTAAATTTTTTGAAGGATTTTTTTTTGTGGGGAAATTCGAAACCAGTGACATAATACAGTTCAGTCATGTATACTAAACACTCTGTGAAAGAATTAGCACAATCGGTTGGAATATAGAGATTTTATTAACGTTTATAGCAAAATCGTGTTTTTACCGCAAGAAACAACGATTTTTACAATTTGACCATTTTCACAAACAAACCCATATTCCTCTGCATGCGAACGTGAAATTGTTGTTATATATAGGTGACTCCACATGAATTTAACATTTTTTTAAGAAATTAGACAAATCCCACGGAATTTGTAGATTTTATTGATATTTATATGGTTAAAATCTCGCAAAAACGAAATTTTTTGAAGGATTTTTTTTTGTGGGGAAAATCGAAACCAGTGATATAATACAGTTCAATTATGTATACTAAACACTCTGTGAAAGAATTAGCACAATCGGTTGGAATATAGAGATTTTATTAACGTTTATAACAAAATCGTGTTTTTACCGCAAGAAACGACGATTTTTACAATTGGACGATTTACACAAACAAACCCATATTCCTCTGCATGCGAACGTGAAATTGTTATATACAGGTGACTCCACATGAATTTAACATTTTATTAAGAAATTAGACAAATCCCACGGAATGTGTAGATTTTATTGATATTTATATAGTTAAAATCTCGCAAAAACGAAATTTTTTGAAGGATTTTTTTTTTGTGGGGAAAATCGAAACCAGTGATATAATGCAGTTCAATTATGTATACTAAACACTCTGTCAAAGTATTAGCACAATCGGTTGGAATATAGAGATTTTATTAACGTTGAAACAAAATCGTGTTTTTACCGCAAGAAACGACGATTTTTACAATTGGACGATTTACACAAACAAACCCATATTCCTCTGCATTCGAACGTGAAATTGTTGTTATATACAGGTGACTCCACATGAATTTAACATTTTTTTAAGAAATTAGACAAATCCCACGGAATTTGTAGATTATATTGATATTTATATAGTTAAAAAACTCGCAAAAACGAAATTTTTTGAAGGATTTTTTTTTGTGGGGAAAATCGAAACCAGTGATATAATACAGTTCAATCATGTATACTAAACACTCTGTCCAAGAATTAGCACAATCGGTTGGAATATAGAGATTTTATTAATGTTTATAGCAAAATCGTGTTTTTTACCGCAAGAAACGACGATTTTTACAATTGGACGATTTACACAAACAAACCCATATTCCTCTGCATGCGAACGTGAAATTGTTGTTATATATAGGTGAATCCACATGAATTTAACATTTTTTAAGAAATTAGACAAATCCCACGGAATTTGTAGATTGTATAGATATTTATATAGTTAATAATCTCGCAAAAACGAAATTTTTTGAAGGATTTTTTTTTGTGGGGAAAATCGAAACCAGTGATATAATACAGTTCAATTATGTATACTAAACACTCTGTGAAAGTATTAGCACAATCGGTTGGAATAGAGAGATTTTATTAACGTTTAAACAAAATCGTGTTTTTACCGCAAGAAACGACGATTTTTACAATTGGACGATTTACACAAACAAACCCATATTCCTCTGCATGCGAACGTGAAATTGTTGTTACATACAGGTGACTCCACATGAATTTAACACTTTTTTAAGAAATTAGACAAATCCCACGGAATTTGTAGATTTTATTGATATTGATATAGTTAAAATCTCGCAAAAACGAAATTTTTTGAAGGATTTTTTTTTGTGGGGAAAATCGAAACCAGTGATATAATACAGTTCAATCATGTATACTAAACACTCTGTCAAAGAATTAGCACAATCGGTTGGAATATAGAGATTTTATTAACGTTTATAGCAAAATCGTGTTTTTACCGCAAGAAACGACGATTTTTACAAATGGACGATTTACACAAACTAACCCATATTCCTCTGCATGCGAAAGTGAAATCGTTGTTATATATAGGTGAATCCACATGAATTTAACATTTTTTTAAGAAATTAGACAAATCCCACTGAATTTGTAGATTTTATTGATATTTATATAGTTAGAAAACTCGCAAAAACGAAATTTTTTGAAGGATTTTTTTTGTGGGGAAAATCGAAACCAGTGACATAATACAGTTCAATCATGTATACTAAACACTCTGTGAAAGAATTAGCACAATCGGTTGGAATATAGAGATTTTATTAACGTTTATAACAAAATCGTGTTTTTACCGCAAGAAACGACGATTTTTACAATTGGACGATTTACACAAACAAACCCATATTCCTCTGCATGCGAACGTGAAATTGTTGTTATATACAGGTGACTCCACATGAATTTAACATTTTTTTTAAGAAATTAGACAAATCCCACGGAATTTGTATATTTTATAAATATTTATATAGTTAAAATCTCGCAAAAACGAAATTTTTTGAAGGATTTTTTTTTGTGGGGAAAATCGAAACCAGTGATATAATACAGTTCAATCATGTATACTAAACACTCTGTCAAAGAATTAGCACAATCGGTTGGAATATAGAGATTTTATTAACGTTTATAGCAAAATCGTGTTTTTACCGCAAGAAACGACGATTTTTACAATTGGACGATTTACACAAACAAGCCCTTATTCCTCCGCATGCGAACGTGAAATTGTTGTTATATATAGGTGAATCCACATGAATTTAACATTTTTTTAAGAAATTAGACTAATCCCACGGAATTTGTAGATTATATTGATATTTATATAGTTAAAAAACTCGAAAAAACGAAATTTTTTGAAGGATTTTTTTTTTTGGGGAAATTCGAAACCAGTGACATAATACAGTTCAGTCATGTATACTAAACACTCTGTGAAAGAATTAGCACAATCGGTTGGAATATAGAGATTTTATTAACGTTTATAGCAAAATCGTGTTTTTACCGCAAGAAACAACGATTTTTACAATTTGACCATTTTCACAAACAAACCCATATTCCTCTGCATGCGAACGTGAAATTGTTGTTATATATAGGTGACTCCACATGAATTTAACATTTTTTTAAGAAATTAGACAAATCCCCCGGAATTTGTAGATTTTATTGATATTTATATAGTTAAAATCTCGCAAAAACGAAATTTTTTGAAGGATTTTTTTTGTGGGGAAAATCGAAACCAGTGATATAATACAGTTCAATTATGTATACTAAACACTCTGTGAAAGAATTAGCACAATCGGTTGGAATATAGAGATATTATTAACGTTTATAACAAAATCGTGTTTTTACCGCAAGAAACGACGATTTTTACAATTGGACGATTTACACAAACAAACCCATATTCCTCTGCATGCGAACGTGAAATTGTTGTTATATGCAGGTGACTCCACATGAATTTAACATTTTTTTAAGAAATTAGACAAATCCCACGGAATTTGTAGATTTTATTGATATTTATATAGTTAAAATCTCGCAAAAACGAAATTTTTTGAAGGATTTTTTTTTGTGGGGAAAATCGAAACCAGTGATATAATACAGTTCAATTATGTATACTAAACACTCTGTGAAAGTATTAGCACAATCGGTTGGAATATAGAGCTTTTATTAACGTTTAAACAAAATCGTGTTTTTACCGCAAGAAACGACGATTTTTACAATTGGACGCTTTACACAAACAAACCCATATTCCTCTGCATGCGAACGTGAAATTGTTGTTATATACAGGTGACTCCACATGAATTTAACATTTTTTTAAGAAATTAGACAAATCCCACGGAATTTGTAGATTATATTGATATTTATATAGTTAAAAAACTCGCAAAAACGAAATTTTTTGAAGGATTTTTTTTTGTGGGGAAAATCGAAACCAGTGATATAATACAGTTCAATCATGTATACTAAACACTCTGTCCAAGAATTAGCAAAATCGGTTGGAATATAGAGATTTTATTAATGTTTATAGCAAAATCGTGTTTTTACCGCAAGAAACGACGATTTTTACAATTGGACGATTTACACAAACAAACCCATATTCCTCTGCATGCGAACGTGAAATTGTTGTTATATATAGGTGAATCCACATGAATTTAACATTTTTTTAAGAAATTAGACAAATCCCACGGAATTTGTAGATTTTATTGATATTTATATAGTTAAAATCTCGCAAAAACGAAGTTTTTTGAAGGATTTTTTTTTGTGGGGAAAATCGAAACCAGTGATACAATACAGTTCAATTATGTATACTAAACACTCTGTGAAAGAATTAGCACAATCGGTTGGAATATAGAGATTTTATTAACGTTTATAACAAAATCGTGTTTTTACCGCAAGAAACGACGATTTTTACAATTGGACGATTTACACAAACAAACCCATATTCCTCTGCATGCGAACGTGAAATTGTTGTGATATACAGGTGACTCCACATGAATTTAACATTTTTTTAAGAAATTAGACAAATCCCACGGAATTTGTATATTTTATAAATATTTATATAGTTAATAATCTCGCAAAAACGAAATTTTTTGAAGGATTTTTTTTTGTGGGGAAAATCGAAACCAGTGATATAATACAGTTCAATCATGTATACTAAACACTCTGTCAAAGAATTAGCACAATCGGTTGGAATATAGAGATTTTATTAACGTTTATAGCAAAATCGTGTTTTTACCGCAAGAAACGACGATTTTTACAATTGGACGATTTACACAAACAAACCCTTATTCCTCCGCATGCGAACGTGAAATTGTTGTTATATATAGGTGAATCCACATGAATTTAACATTTTTTTAAGAAATTAGACAAATCCCACGGAATTTGTAGATTATATTGATATTTATATAGTTAAAAAACTCGAAAAAACGAAATTTTTTGAAGGATTTTTTTTTGTGGGGAAATTCGAAACCAGTGACATAATACAGTTCAATTATGTATACTAAACACTCTGTGAAAGAATTAGCACAATCGGTTGGAATATAGAGATTTTATTAACGTTTATAGCAAAATCGTGTTTTTACCGCAAGAAACAACGATTTTTACAATTTGACCATTTTCACAAACAAAATCATATTCCTCTGATGCGAACGTGAAATTGTTGTTATATATAGGTGACTCCACATGAATTTAACATTTTTTTAAGAAATTAGACAAATCCCCCGGAATTTGTAGATTTTATTGATATTTATATAGTTAAAATCTCGCAAAAACGAAATTTTTTGAAGGATTTTTTTTGTGGGGAAAATCGAAACCAGTGATATAATACAGTTCAATTATGTATACTAAACACTCTGTGAAAGAATTAGCACAATCGGTTGGAATATAGAGATTTTATTAACGTTTATAACAAAATCGTGTTTTTACCGCAAGAAACGACGATTTTTACAATTGGACGATTTACACCAACAAACCCATATTCCTCTGCATGCGAACGTAAAAATTGTTGTTACATACAGGTGACTCCACATGAATTTAACATTTTTTTAAGAAATTAGACAAATCCCACGGAATTTGTAGATTTTATTGATATTGATATAGTTAAAATCTCGCAAAAACGAAATTTTTTGAAGGATTTTTTTTTTGTGGGGAAAATCGAAACTAGTGATATAATACAGTTCAATCATGTATACTAAACACTCTGTCAAAGAATTAGCACAATCGGTTGGAATATAGAGATTTTATTAACGTTTATAGCAAAATCGAGTTTTTACCGCAAGAAACGACGATTTTTACAATTGGACGATTTACACAAACAAACCCATATTCCTCTGCATGCGAAAGTGAAATTGTTGTTATATATAGGTGAATCCACATGAATTTAACATTTTTTTAAGAAATTAGACAAATCCCACTGAATAGATTATATTGATATTTATATAGTTAAAAAACTCGCAAAAACGAAATTTTTTGAAGGATTTTTTTTTCTGGGGAAAATCGAACCCAGTGACATAATACAGTTCAATCACATATACTAAACACTCTGTGAAAGAATTAGCACAATCGGTTGGAAAATAGAGATTTTATTAGCGTTTATAGCAAAATCGTGTTTTTACCGCAAGAAACGACGATTTTTACAATTGGACGATTTACACAAACAAACCCATATTCCTCTGCATGCGAACGTGAAATTATTGTTATATACAGGTGACTCCACATGAATTTAACATTTTTTAAGAAATTAGACAAATCCCACGGAATTTGTATATTTTATAGATATTTATATAGTTAATAATCTCGCAAAAACGAAATTTTTTGAAGGATTTTTTTTTGTGGGGAAAATCGAAACCAGTGATATAATACAGTTCAATCATGTATACTAAACACTCTGTCAAAGAATTAGCACAATCGGTTGGAATATAGAGATTTTATTAACGTTTATAGCAAAATCGTGTTTTTACCGCAAGAAACGACGATTTTTACAATTGGACGATTTACACAAACAAACCCTTATTCCTCCGCATGCGAACGTGAAATTGTTGTTATATATAGGTGAATCCACATGAATTTAACATTTTTTTAAGAAATTAGACAAATCCCACGGAACTTGTAGATTATATTTATATTTATATAGTTAAAAAACTCGAAAAAACGAAATTTTTTGAAGGATTTTTTTTTGTGGGGAAATTCGAAACCAGTGACATAATACAGTTCAGTCATGTATACTAAACACTCTGTGAAAGAATTAGCACAATCGGTTGGAATATAGAGATTTTATTAACGTTTATAGCAAAATCGTGTTTTTACCACAAGAAACGACGATTTTTACAATTTGACCATTTTCACAAACAAACCCATATTCCTCTGCATGCGAACGTGAAATTGTTATATATAGGTGACTCCAAATGAATTTAACATTTTTTTAAGAAATTAGACAAATCCCCCGGAATTTGTAGATTTTATTGATATTTATATAGTTAAAATCTCGCAAAAACGAAATTTTTTGAAGGATTTTTTTTTGTGGGGAAAATCGAAACCAGTGATATAATACAGTTCAATTATGTATACTAAACACTCTGTGAAAGAATTAGCACAATCGGTTGGAATATAGAGATTTTATTAACGTTTATAACAAAATCGTGTTTTTACCGCAAGAAACGACGATTTTTACAATTGGACGATTTACACAAACAAACCCATATTCCTCTGCATGCGAACGTGAAATTGTTGTGATATACAGGTGACTCCACATGAATTTAACATTTTTTTAAGAAATTAGACAAATCCCACGGAATTTGTAGATTTTATTGATATTTATATAGTTAAAATCTCGCAAAAACGAAATTTTTTGAAGGATTTTTTTTTGTGGGGAAAATCGAAACCAGTGATATAATACAGTTCAATTATGTATACTAAACACTCTGTGAAAGTATTAGCACAATCGGTTGGAATATAGAGATTTTATTAACGTTGAAACAAAATCGTGTTTTTACCGCAAGAAACGACGATTTTTACAATTGGACGATTTACACAAACAAACCCATATTCCTCTGCATGCGAACGTGAAATTGTTGTTACATACAGGTGACTCCACATGAATTTAACATTTTTTTAAGAAATTAGACAAATCCCACGGAATTTGAAGATTTTATTGATATTGATATAGTTAAAATCTCGCAAAAACGAAATTTTTTGAAGGATTTTTTTTTGTGGGGAAAATCGAAACCAGTGATATAATACAGTTCAATTATGTATACTAAACACTCTGTGAAAGAATTAGCACAATCGGTTGGAATATAGAGATTTTATTAACGTTTATAACAAAATCGTGTTTTTACCGCAAGAAACGACGATGTTTACAATTGGACGCTTTACACAAACAAACCCATATTCCTCTGCATGCGAACGTGAAATTGTTGTGATATACAGGTGACTCCACATGAATTTAACATTTTTTTAAGAAATTAGACAAATCCCACGGAATTTGTAGATTTTATTGATATTTATATAGTTAAAATCTCGCAAAAACGAAATTTTTTGAAGGATTTTTTTTTGTGGGGAAAATCGAAACCAGTGATATAATACAGTTCAATTATGTATACTAAACACTCTGTGAAAGTATTAGCACAATCGGTTGGAATAGAGAGATTTTATTAACGTTGAAACAAAATCGTGTTTTTACCACAAGAAACGACGATTTTTACAATTGGACGATTTACACAAACAAACCCATATTCCTCTGCATGCGAACGTGAAATTGTTGTTATATGCAGGTGACTCCACATGAATTTAACATTTTTTTAAGAAATTAGACAAATCCCACGGAATTTGTAGATTATATTGATATTTATATAGTTAAAAAACTCGCAAAAACGAAATTTTTTGAAGGATTTTTTTTTGTGGGGAAAATCGAAACCAGTGATATAATACAGTTCAATCATGTATACTAAACACTCTGTCCAAGAATTAGCACAATCGGTTGGAATATAGAGATTTTATTAATGTTTATAGCAAAATCGTGTTTTTACCGCAAGAAACGACGATTTTTACAATTGGACGATTTACACAAACAAACCCATATTCCTCTGCATGCGAACGTGAAATTGTTGTTATATTTAGGTGAATCCACATGAATTTAACATTTTTTTAAGAAATTAGACAAATCCCACGGAATTTGTAGATTTTATTGATATTTATATAGTTAAAATCTCGCAAAAACGAAGTTTTTTGAAGGATTTTTTTTTGTGGGGAAAATCGAAACCAGTGATATAATACAGTTCAATTATGTATACTAAACACTCTGTGAAAGAATTAGCACAATCGGTTGGAATATAGAGATTTTATTAACGTTTATAACAAAATCGTGTTTTTACCGCAAGAAACGACGATTTTTACAATTGGACGATTTACACAAACAAACCCATATTCCTCTGCATGCGAACGTGAAATTGTTGTTACATACAGGTGACTCCACATGAATTTAACATTTTTTTAAGAAATTAGACAAATCCCACGGAATTTGAAGATTTTATTGATATTGATATAGTTAAAATCTCGCAAAAACGAAATTTTTTGAAGGATTTTTTTTTGTGGGGAAAATCGAAACCAGTGATATAATACAGTTCAATCATGTATACTAAACACTCTGTCAAAGAATTAGCACAATCGGTTGGAATATAGAGATTTTATTAACGTTTATAGCAAAATCGTGTTTTTACCGCAAGAAACGACGATTTTTACAATTGGACGCTTTACACAAACAAACCCATATTCCTCTACATGCGAAAGTGAAATTGTTGTTATATATAGGTGAATCCACATGAATTTAACATTTTTTTAAGAAATTAGACAAATCCCACTGAATTTGTAGATTTTATTGATATTTATATAGTTAGAAAACTCGCAAAAACGAAATTTTTTGAAGGATTTTTTTTGTGGGGAAAATCGAAACCAGTGACATAATACAGTTCAATCATGTATACTAAACACTCCGTGAAAGAATTAGCACAATCGGTTGGAATATAGAGATTTTATTAACGTTTATAACAAAATCGTGTTTTTACCGCAAGAAACGACGATTTTTACAATTGGACGATTTACACAAACAAACCCATATTCCTCTGCATGCGAACGTGAAATTGTTGTTATATACAGGTGACTCCACATGAATTTAACATTTTTTTTAAGAAATTAGACAAATCCCACGGAATTTGTATATTTTATAGATATTTATATAGTTAATAATCTCGCAAAAACGAAATTTTTTGAAGGATTTTTTTTTGTGGGGAAAATCGAAACCAGTGATATAATACAGTTCAATCATGTATACTAAACACTCTGTGAAAGTATTAGCACAATCGGTTGGAATAGAGAGATTTTATTAACGTTTAAACAAAATCGTGTTTTTACCGCAAGAAACGACGATTTTTACAATTGGACGATTTACACAAACAAACCCATATTCCTCTGCATGCGAACGTGAAATTGTTGTTACATACAGGTGACTCCACATGAATTTAACACTTTTTTAAGAAATTAGACAAATCCCACGGAATTTGTAGATTTTATTGATATTGATATAGTTAAAATCTCGCAAAAACGAAATTTTTTGAAGGATTTTTTTTTGTGGGGAAAATCGAAACCAGTGATATAATACAGTTCAATCATGTATACTAAACACTCTGTCAAAGAATTAGCACAATCGGTTGGAATATAGAGATTTTATTAACGTTTATAGCAAAATCGTGTTTTTACCGCAAGAAACGACGATTTTTACAATTGGACGATTTACACAAACAAACCCATATTCCTCTGCATGCGAAAGTGAAATCGTTGTTATATATAGGTGAATCCACATGAATTTAACATTTTTTTAAGAAATTAGACAAATCCCACTGAATTTGTAGATTTTATTGATATTTATATAGTTAGAAAACTCGCAAAAACGAAATTTTTTGAAGGATTTTTTTTGTGGGGAAAATCGAAACCAGTGACATAATACAGTTCAATCATGTATACTAAACACTCTGTGAAAGAATTAGCACAATCGGTTGGAATATAGAGATTTTATTAACGTTTATTACAAAATCGTGTTTTTACCGCAAGAAACGACGATTTTTACAATTGGACGATTTACACAAACAAACCCATATTCCTATGCATGCGAACGTGAAATTGTTGTTATATACAGGTGACTCCACATGAATTTAACATTTTTTTAAGAAATTAGACAAATCCCACGGAATTTGTATATTTTATAAATATTTATATAGTTTATAATCTCGCAAAAACGAAATTTTTTGAAGGATTTTTTTTTGTGGGGAAAATCGAAACCAGTGATATAATACAGTTCAATCATGTATACTAAACACTCTGTCAAAGAATTAGCACAATCGGTTGGAATATAGAGATTTTATTAACGTTTATAGCAAAATCGTGTTTTTACCGCAAGAAACGACGATTTTTACAATTGGACGATTTACACAAACAAACCCTTATTCCTCCGCATGCGAACGTGAAATTGTTGTTATATATAGGTGAATCCACATGAATTTAACATTTTTTTAAGAAATTAGACAAATCCCACGGAATTTGTAGATTATATTTATATTTATATAGTTAAAAAACTCGAAAAAACGAAATTTTTTGAAGGATTTTTTTTTTGTGGGGAAATTCGAAACCAGTGACATAATACAGTTCAGTCATGTATACTAAACACTCTGTGAAAGAATTAGCACAATCGGTTGGAATATAGAGATTTTATTAACGTTTATAGCAAAATCGTGTTTTTACCACAAGAAACGACGATTTTTACAATTTGACCATTTTCACAAACAAACCCATATTCCTCTGCATGCGAACGTGAAATTGTTATATATAGGTGACTCCAAATGAATTTAACATTTTTTTAAGAAATTAGACAAATCCCCCGGAATTTGTAGATTTTATTGATATTTATATAGTTAAAATCTCGCAAAAACGAAATTTTTTGAAGGATTTTTTTTTGTGGGGAAAATCGAAACCAGTGATATAATACAGTTCAATTATGTATACTAAACACTCTGTGAAAGAATTAGCACAATCGGTTGGAATATAGAGATTTTATTAACGTTTATAACAAAATCGTGTTTTTACCGCAAGAAACGACGATTTTTACAATTGGACGATTTACACAAACAAACCCATATTCCTCTGCATGCGAACGTGAAATTGTTGTGATATACAGGTGACTCCACATGAATTTAACATTTTTTTAAGAAATTAGACAAATCCCACGGAATTTGTAGATTTTATTGATATTTATATAGTTAAAATCTCGCAAAAACGAAATTTTTTGAAGGATTTTTTTTTGTGGGGAAAATCGAAACCAGTGATATAATACAGTTCAATTATGTATACTAAACACTCTGTGAAAGTATTAGCACAATCGGTTGGAATATAGAGATTTTATTAACGTTGAAACAAAATCGTGTTTTTACCGCAAGAAACGACGATTTTTACAATTGGACGATTTACACAAACAAACCCATATTCCTCTGCATGCGAACGTGAAATTGTTGTTACATACAGGTGACTCCACATGAATTTAACATTTTTTTAAGAAATTAGACAAATCCCACGGAATTTGAAGATTTTATTGATATTGATATAGTTAAAATCTCGCAAAAACGAAATTTTTTGAAGGATTTTTTTTTGTGGGGAAAATCGAAACCAGTGATATAATACAGTTCAATTATGTATACTAAACACTCTGTGAAAGAATTAGCACAATCGGTTGGAATATAGAGATTTTATTAACGTTTATAACAAAATCGTGTTTTTACCGCAAGAAACGACGATGTTTACAATTGGACGCTTTACACAAACAAACCCATATTCCTCTGCATGCGAACGTGAAATTGTTGTGATATACAGGTGACTCCACATGAATTTAACATTTTTTTAAGAAATTAGACAAATCCCACGGAATTTGTAGATTTTATTGATATTTATATAGTTAAAATCTCGCAAAAACGAAATTTTTTGAAGGATTTTTTTTTGTGGGGAAAATCGAAACCAGTGATATAATACAGTTCAATTATGTATACTAAACACTCTGTGAAAGTATTAGCACAATCGGTTGGAATAGAGAGATTTTATTAACGTTGAAACAAAATCGTGTTTTTACCACAAGAAACGACGATTTTTACAATTGGACGATTTACACAAACAAACCCATATTCCTCTGCATGCGAACGTGAAATTGTTGTTATATGCAGGTGACTCCACATGAATTTAACATTTTTTTAAGAAATTAGACAAATCCCACGGAATTTGTAGATTATATTGATATTTATATAGTTAAAAAACTCGCAAAACCGAAATTTTTTGAAGGATTTTTTTTTGTGGGGAAAATCGAAACCAGTGATATAATACAGTTCAATCATGTATACTAAACACTCTGTCCAAGAATTAGCACAATCGGTTGGAATATAGAGATTTTATTAATGTTTATAGCAAAATCGTGTTTTTACCGCAAGAAACGACGATTTTTACAATTGGACGATTTACACAAACAAACCCATATTCCTCTGCATGCGAACGTGAAATTGTTGTTATATTTAGGTGAATCCACATGAATTTAACATTTTTTTAAGAAATTAGACAAATCCCACGGAATTTGTAGATTTTATTGATATTTATATAGTTAAAATCTCGCAAAAACGAAGTTTTTTGAAGGATTTTTTTTTGTGGGGAAAATCGAAACCAGTGATATAATACAGTTCAATTATGTATACTAAACACTCTGTGAAAGAATTAGCACAATCGGTTGGAATATAGAGATTTTATTAACGTTTATAACAAAATCGTGTTTTTACCGCAAGAAACGACGATTTTTACAATTGGACGATTTACACAAACAAACCCATATTCCTCTGCATGCGAACGTGAAATTGTTGTTACATACAGGTGACTCCACATGAATTTAACATTTTTTTAAGAAATTAGACAAATCCCACGGAATTTGAAGATTTTATTGATATTGATATAGTTAAAATCTCGCAAAAACGAAATTTTTTGAAGGATTTTTTTTTGTGGGGAAAATCGAAACCAGTGATATAATACAGTTCAATCATGTATACTAAACACTCTGTCAAAGAATTAGCACAATCGGTTGGAATATAGAGATTTTATTAACGTTTATAGCAAAATCGTGTTTTTACCGCAAGAAACGACGATTTTTACAATTGGACGATTTACACAAACAAACCCTTATTCCTCCGCATGCGAACGTGAAATTGTTGTTATATATAGGTGAATCCACATGAATTTAACATTTTTTTAAGAAATTAGACAAATCCCACGGAATTTGTAGATTATATTTATATTTATATAGTTAAAAAACTCGAAAAAACGAAATTTTTTGAAGGATTTTTTTTTGTGGGGAAATTCGAAACCAGTGACATAATACAGTTCAGTCATGTATACTAAACACTCTGTGAAAGAATTAGCACAATCGGTTGGAATATAGAGATTTTATTAACGTTTATAGCAAAATCGTGTTTTTACCACAAGAAACGACGATTTTTACAATTTGACCATTTTCACAAACAAACCCATATTCCTCTGCATGCGAACGTGAAATTGTTATATATAGGTGACTCCAAATGAATTTAACATTTTTTTAAGAAATTAGACAAATCCCCCGGAATTTGTAGATTTTATTGATATTTATATAGTTAAAATCTCGCAAAAACGAAATTTTTTGAAGGATTTTTTTTTGTGGGGAAAATCGAAACCAGTGATATAATACAGTTCAATTATGTATACTAAACACTCTGTGAAAGAATTAGCACAATCGGTTGGAATATAGAGATTTTATTAACGTTTATAACAAAATCGTGTTTTTACCGCAAGAAACGACGATTTTTACAATTGGACGATTTACACAAACAAACCCATATTCCTCTGCATGCGAACGTGAAATTGTTGTGATATACAGGTGACTCCACATGAATTTAACATTTTTTTAAGAAATTAGACAAATCCCACGGAATTTGTAGATTTTATTGATATTTATATAGTTAAAATCTCGCAAAAACGAAATTTTTTGAAGGATTTTTTTTTGTGGGGAAAATCGAAACCAGTGATATAATACAGTTCAATTATGTATACTAAACACTCTGTGAAAGTATTAGCACAATCGGTTGGAATATAGAGATTTTATTAACGTTGAAACAAAATCGTGTTTTTACCGCAAGAAACGACGATTTTTACAATTGGACGATTTACACAAACAAACCCATATTCCTCTGCATGCGAACGTGAAATTGTTGTTACATACAGGTGACTCCACATGAATTTAACATTTTTTTAAGAAATTAGACAAATCCCACGGAATTTGAAGATTTTATTGATATTGATATAGTTAAAATCTCGCAAAAACGAAATTTTTTGAAGGATTTTTTTTTGTGGGGAAAATCGAAACCAGTGATATAATACAGTTCAATTATGTATACTAAACACTCTGTGAAAGAATTAGCACAATCGGTTGGAATATAGAGATTTTATTAACGTTTATAACAAAATCGTGTTTTTACCGCAAGAAACGACGATGTTTACAATTGGACGCTTTACACAAACAAACCCATATTCCTCTGCATGCGAACGTGAAATTGTTGTGATATACAGGTGACTCCACATGAATTTAACATTTTTTTAAGAAATTAGACAAATCCCACGGAATTTGTAGATTTTATTGATATTTATATAGTTAAAATCTCGCAAAAACGAAATTTTTTGAAGGATTTTTTTTTGTGGGGAAAATCGAAACCAGTGATATAATACAGTTCAATTATGTATACTAAACACTCTGTGAAAGTATTAGCACAATCGGTTGGAATAGAGAGATTTTATTAACGTTGAAACAAAATCGTGTTTTTACCACAAGAAACGACGATTTTTACAATTGGACGATTTACACAAACAAACCCATATTCCTCTGCATGCGAACGTGAAATTGTTGTTATATGCAGGTGACTCCACATGAATTTAACATTTTTTTAAGAAATTAGACAAATCCCACGGAATTTGTAGATTATATTGATATTTATATAGTTAAAAAACTCGAAAAAACGAAATTTTTTTAAGGATTTTTTTTTGTGGGGAAAATCGAAACCAGTGATATAATACAGTTCAATCATGTATACTAAACACTCTGTCAAAGAATTAGCACAATCGGTTGGAATATAGAGATTTTATTAACGTTTATAGCAAAATCGTGTTTTTACCGCAAGAAACGACGATTTTTACAATTGGACGATTTACACAAACAAACCCTCATTCCTCCGCATGCGAACGTGAAATTGTTGTTATATATAGGTGAATCCACATGAATTTAACATTTTTTTAAGAAATTAGACAAATCCCACGGAACTTGTAGATTATATTTATATTTATATAGTTAAAAAACTCGAAAAAACGAAATTTTTTGAAGGATTTTTTTTTGTGGGGAAATTCGAAACCAGTGACATAATACAGTTCAGTCATGTATACTAAACACTCTGTGAAAGAATTAGCACAATCGGTTGGAATATAGAGATTTTATTAACGTTTATAGCAAAATCGTGTTTTTACCACAAGAAACGACGATTTTTACAATTTGACCATTTTCACAAACAAACCCATATTCCTCTGCATGCGAACGTGAAATTGTTATATATAGGTGACTCCAAATGAATTTAACATTTTTTTAAGAAATTAGACAAATCCCCCGGAATTTGTAGATTTTATTGATATTTATATAGTTAAAATCTCGCAAAAACGAAATTTTTTGAAGGATTTTTTTTGTGGGGAAAATCGAAACCAGTGATATAATACAGTTCAATTATGTATACTAAACACTCTGTGAAAGAATTAGCACAATCGGTTGGAATATAGAGATTTTATTAACGTTTATAACAAAATCGTGTTTTTACCGCAAGAAACGACGATTTTTACAATTGGACGATTTACACAAACAAACCCATATTCCTCTGCATGCGAACGTGAAATTGTTGTGATATACAGGTGACTCCACATGAATTTAACATTTTTTTAAGAAATTAGACAAATCCCACGGAATTTGTAGATTTTATTGATATTTATATAGTTAAAATCTCGCAAAAACGAAATTTTTTGAAGGATTTTTTTTTGTGGGGAAAATCGAAACCAGTGATATAATACAGTTCAATTATGTATACTAAACACTCTGTGAAAGTATTAGCACAATCGGTTGGAATAGAGAGATTTTATTAACGTTGAAACAAAATCGTGTTTTTACCGCAAGAAACGACGATTTTTACAATTGGACGATTTACACAAACAAACCCATATTCCTCTGCATGCGAACGTGAAATTGTTGTTACATACAGGTGACTCCACATGAATTTAACATTTTTTTAAGAAATTAGACAAATCCCACGGAATTTGAAGATTTTATTGATATTGATATAGTTAAAATCTCGCAAAAACGAAATTTTTTGAAGGATTTTTTTTTGTGGGGAAAATCGAAACCAGTGATATAATACAGTTCAATTATGTATACTAAACACTCTGTGAAAGAATTAGCACAATCGGTTGGAATATAGAGATTTTATTAACGTTTATAACAAAATCGTGTTTTTACCGCAAGAAACGACGATGTTTACAATTGGACGCTTTACACAAACAAACCCATATTCCTCTGCATGCGAACGTGAAATTGTTGTGATATACAGGTGACTCCACATGAATTTAACATTTTTTTAAGAAATTAGACAAATCCCACGGAATTTGTAGATTTTATTGATATTTATATAGTTAAAATCTCGCAAAAACGAAATTTTTTGAAGGATTTTTTTTTGTGGGGAAAATCGAAACCAGTGATATAATACAGTTCAATTATGTATACTAAACACTCTGTGAAAGTATTAGCACAATCGGTTGGAATAGAGAGATTTTATTAACGTTGAAACAAAATCGTGTTTTTACCACAAGAAACGACGATTTTTACAATTGGACGATTTACACAAACAAACCCATATTCCTCTGCATGCGAACGTGAAATTGTTGTTATATGCAGGTGACTCCACATGAATTTAACATTTTTTTAAGAAATTAGACAAATCCCACGGAATTTGTAGATTATATTGATATTTATATAGTTAAAAAACTCGCAAAAACGAAATTTTTTGAAGGATTTTTTTTTGTGGGGAAAATCGAAACCAGTGATATAATACAGTTCAATCATGTATACTAAACACTCTGTCCAAGAATTAGCACAATCGGTTGGAATATAGAGATTTTATTAATGTTTATAGCAAAATCGTGTTTTTACCGCAAGAAACGACGATTTTTACAATTGGACGATTTACACAAACAAACCCATATTCCTCTGCATGCGAACGTGAAATTGTTGTTATATTTAGGTGAATCCACATGAATTTAACATTTTTTTTAAGAAATTAGACAAATCCCACGGAATTTGTAGATTTTATTGATATTTATATAGTTAAAATCTCGCAAAAACGAAGTTTTTTGAAGGATTTTTTTTTGTGGGGAAAATCGAAACCAGTGATATAATACAGTTCAATTATGTATACTAAACACTCTGTGAAAGAATTAGCACAATCGGTTGGAATATAGAGATTTTATTAACGTTTATAACAAAATCGTGTTTTTACCGCAAGAAACGACGATTTTTACAATTGGACGATTTACACAAACAAACCCATATTCCTCTGCATGCGAACGTGAAATTGTTGTTACATACAGGTGACTCCACATGAATTTAACATTTTTTTAAGAAATTAGACAAATCCCACGGAATTTGAAGATTTTATTGATATTGATATAGTTAAAATCTCGCAAAAACGAAATTTTTTGAAGGATTTTTTTTTGTGGGGAAAATCGAAACCAGTGATATAATACAGTTCAATCATGTATACTAAACACTCTGTCAAAGAATTAGCACAATCGGTTGGAATATAGAGATTTTATTAACGTTTATAGCAAAATCGTGTTTTTACCGCAAGAAACGACGATTTTTACAATTGGACGCTTTACACAAACAAACCCATATTCCTCTGCATGCGAAAGTGAAATTGTTGTTATATATAGGTGAATCCACATGAATTTAACATTTTTTTAAGAAATTAGACAAATCCCACTGAATTTGTAGATTTTATTGATATTTATATAGTTAGAAAACTCGCAAAAACGAAATTTTTTGAAGGATTTTTTTTGTGGGGAAAATCGAAACCAGTGACATAATACAGTTCAATCATGTATACTAAACACTCCGTGAAAGAATTAGCACAATCGGTTGGAATATAGAGATTTTATTAACGTTTATAACAAAATCGTGTTTTTACCGCAAGAAACGACGATTTTTACAATTGGACGATTTACACAAACAAACCCATATTCCTCTGCATGCGAACGTGAAATTGTTGTTATATACAGGTGACTCCACATGAATTTAACATTTTTTTTAAGAAATTAGACAAATCCCACGGAATTTGTATATTTTATAGATATTTATATAGTTAATAATCTCGCAAAAACGAAATTTTTTGAAGGATTTTTTTTTGTGGGGAAAATCGAAACCAGTGATATAATACAGTTCAATCATGTATACTAAACACTCTGTGAAAGTATTAGCACAATCGGTTGGAATAGAGAGATTTTATTAACGTTTAAACAAAATCGTGTTTTTACCGCAAGAAACGACGATTTTTACAATTGGACGATTTACACAAACAAACCCATATTCCTCTGCATGCGAACGTGAAATTGTTGTTACATACAGGTGACTCCACATGAATTTAACACTTTTTTAAGAAATTAGACAAATCCCACGGAATTTGTAGATTTTATTGATATTGATATAGTTAAAATCTCGCAAAAACGAAATTTTTTGAAGGATTTTTTTTTGTGGGGAAAATCGAAACCAGTGATATAATACAGTTCAATCATGTATACTAAACACTCTGTCAAAGAATTAGCACAATCGGTTGGAATATAGAGATTTTATTAACGTTTATAGCAAAATCGTGTTTTTACCGCAAGAAACGACGATTTTTACAATTGGACGATTTACACAAACAAACCCATATTCCTCTGCATGCGAAAGTGAAATCGTTGTTATATATAGGTGAATCCACATGAATTTAACATTTTTTTAAGAAATTAGACAAATCCCACTGAATTTGTAGATTTTATTGATATTTATATAGTTAGAAAACTCGCAAAAACGAAATTTTTTGAAGGATTTTTTTTGTGGGGAAAATCGAAACCAGTGACATAATACAGTTCAATCATGTATACTAAACACTCTGTGAAAGAATTAGCACAATCGGTTGGAATATAGAGATTTTATTAACGTTTATTACAAAATCGTGTTTTTACCGCAAGAAACGACGATTTTTACAATTGGACGATTTACACAAACAAACCCATATTCCTATGCATGCGAACGTGAAATTGTTGTTATATACAGGTGACTCCACATGAATTTAACATTTTTTTAAGAAATTAGACAAATCCCACGGAATTTGTATATTTTATAAATATTTATATAGTTTATAATCTCGCAAAAACGAAATTTTTTGAAGGATTTTTTTTTGTGGGGAAAATCGAAACCAGTGATATAATACAGTTCAATCATGTATACTAAACACTCTGTCAAAGAATTAGCACAATCGGTTGGAATATAGAGATTTTATTAACGTTTATAGCAAAATCGTGTTTTTACCGCAAGAAACGACGATTTTTACAATTGGACGATTTACACAAACAAACCCTTATTCCTCCGCATGCGAACGTGAAATTGTTGTTATATATAGGTGAATCCACATGAATTTAACATTTTTTTAAGAAATTAGACAAATCCCACGGAATTTGTAGATTATATTTATATTTATATAGTTAAAAAACTCGAAAAAACGAAATTTTTTGAAGGATTTTTTTTTGTGGGGAAAATCGAAACCAGTGACATAATACAGTTCAGTCATGTATACTAAACACTCTGTGAAAGAATTAGCACAATCGGTTGGAATATAGAGATTTTATTAACGTTTATAGCAAAATCGTGTTTTTACCACAAGAAACGACGATTTTTACAATTTGACCATTTTCACAAACAAACCCATATTCCTCTGCATGCGAACGTGAAATTGTTATATATAGGTGACTCCAAATGAATTTAACATTTTTTTAAGAAATTAGACAAATCCCCCGGAATTTGTAGATTTTATTGATATTTATATAGTTAAAATCTCGCAAAAACGAAATTTTTTGAAGGATTTTTTTTTGTGGGGAAAATCGAAACCAGTGATATAATACAGTTCAATTATGTATACTAAACACTCTGTGAAAGAATTAGCACAATCGGTTGGAATATAGAGATTTTATTAACGTTTATAACAAAATCGTGTTTTTACCGCAAGAAACGACGATTTTTACAATTGGACGATTTACACAAACAAACCCATATTCCTCTGCATGCGAACGTGAAATTGTTGTGATATACAGGTGACTCCACATGAATTTAACATTTTTTAAGAAATTAGACAAATCCCACGGAATTTGTAGATTTTATTGATATTTATATAGTTAAAATCTCGCAAAAACGAAATTTTTTGAAGGATTTTTTTTTGTGGGGAAAATCGAAACCAGTGATATAATACAGTTCAATTATGTATACTAAACACTCTGTGAAAGTATTAGCACAATCGGTTGGAATATAGAGATTTTATTAACGTTGAAACAAAATCGTGTTTTTACCGCAAGAAACGACGATTTTTACAATTGGACGATTTACACAAACAAACCCATATTCCTCTGCATGCGAACGTGAAATTGTTGTTACATACAGGTGACTCCACATGAATTTAACATTTTTTTAAGAAATTAGACAAATCCCACGGAATTTGAAGATTTTATTGATATTGATATAGTTAAAATCTCGCAAAAACGAAATTTTTTGAAGGATTTTTTTTTGTGGGGAAAATCGAAACCAGTGATATAATACAGTTCAATTATGTATACTAAACACTCTGTGAAAGAATTAGCACAATCGGTTGGAATATAGAGATTTTATTAACGTTTATAACAAAATCGTGTTTTTACCGCAAGAAACGACGATGTTTACAATTGGACGCTTTACACAAACAAACCCATATTCCTCTGCATGCGAACGTGAAATTGTTGTGATATACAGGTGACTCCACATGAATTTAACATTTTTTTAAGAAATTAGACAAATCCCACGGAATTTGTAGATTTTATTGATATTTATATAGTTAAAATCTCGCAAAAACGAAATTTTTTGAAGGATTTTTTTTTGTGGGGAAAATCGAAACCAGTGATATAATACAGTTCAATTATGTATACTAAACACTCTGTGAAAGTATTAGCACAATCGGTTGGAATAGAGAGATTTTATTAACGTTGAAACAAAATCGTGTTTTTACCACAAGAAACGACGATTTTTACAATTGGACGATTTACACAAACAAACCCATATTCCTCTGCATGCGAACGTGAAATTGTTGTTATATGCAGGTGACTCCACATGAATTTAACATTTTTTTAAGAAATTAGACAAATCCCACGGAATTTGTAGATTATATTGATATTTATATAGTTAAAAAACTCGCAAAAACGAAATTTTTTGAAGGATTTTTTTTTGTGGGGAAAATCGAAACCAGTGATATAATACAGTTCAATCATGTATACTAAACACTCTGTCCAAGAATTAGCACAATCGGTTGGAATATAGAGATTTTATTAATGTTTATAGCAAAATCGTGTTTTTACCGCAAGAAACGACGATTTTTACAATTGGACGATTTACACAAACAAACCCATATTCCTCTGCATGCGAACGTGAAATTGTTGTTATATTTAGGTGAATCCACATGAATTTAACATTTTTTTAAGAAATTAGACAAATCCCACGGAATTTGTAGATTTTATTGATATTTATATAGTTAAAATCTCGCAAAAACGAAGTTTTTTGAAGGATTTTTTTTTGTGGGGAAAATCGAAACCAGTGATATAATACAGTTCAATTATGTATACTAAACACTCTGTGAAAGAATTAGCACAATCGGTTGGAATATAGAGATTTTATTAACGTTTATAACAAAATCGTGTTTTTACCGCAAGAAACGACGATTTTTACAATTGGACGATTTACACAAACAAACCCATATTCCTCTGCATGCGAACGTGAAATTGTTGTTACATACAGGTGACTCCACATGAATTTAACATTTTTTTAAGAAATTAGACAAATCCCACGGAATTTGAAGATTTTATTGATATTGATATAGTTAAAATCTCGCAAAAACGAAATTTTTTGAAGGATTTTTTTTTGTGGGGAAAATCGAAACCAGTGATATAATACAGTTCAATCATGTATACTAAACACTCTGTCAAAGAATTAGCACAATCGGTTGGAATATAGAGATTTTATTAACGTTTATAGCAAAATCGTGTTTTTACCGCAAGAAACGACGATTTTTACAATTGGACGCTTTACACAAACAAACCCATATTCCTCTGCATGCGAAAGTGAAATTGTTGTTATATATAGGTGAATCCACATGAATTTAACATTTTTTTAAGAAATTAGACAAATCCCACTGAATTTGTAGATTTTATTGATATTTATATAGTTAGAAAACTCGCAAAAACGAAATTTTTTGAAGGATTTTTTTTGTGGGGAAAATCGAAACCAGTGACATAATACAGTTCAATCATGTATACTAAACACTCCGTGAAAGAATTAGCACAATCGGTTGGAATATAGAGATTTTATTAACGTTTATAACAAAATCGTGTTTTTACCGCAAGAAACGACGATTTTTACAATTGGACGATTTACACAAACAAACCCATATTCCTCTGCATGCGAACGTGAAATTGTTGTTATATACAGGTGATTCCACATGAATTTAACATTTTTTTTAAGAAATTAGACAAATCCCACGGAATTTGTATATTTTATAGATATTTATATAGTTAATAATCTCGCAAAAACGAAATTTTTTGAAGGATTTTTTTTTGTGGGGAAAATCGAAACCAGTGATATAATACAGTTCAATCATGTATACTAAACACTCTGTGAAAGTATTAGCACAATCGGTTGGAATAGAGAGATTTTATTAACGTTTAAACAAAATCGTGTTTTTACCGCAAGAAACGACGATTTTTACAATTGGACGATTTACACAAACAAACCCATATTCCTCTGCATGCGAACGTGAAATTGTTGTTACATACAGGTGACTCCACATGAATTTAACACTTTTTTAAGAAATTAGACAAATCCCACGGAATTTGTAGATTTTATTGATATTGATATAGTTAAAATCTCGCAAAAACGAAATTTTTTGAAGGATTTTTTTTTGTGGGGAAAATCGAAACCAGTGATATAATACAGTTCAATCATGTATACTAAACACTCTGTCAAAGAATTAGCACAATCGGTTGGAATATAGAGATTTTATTAACGTTTATAGCAAAATCGTGTTTTTACCGCAAGAAACGACGATTTTTACAATTGGACGATTTACACAAACAAACCCATATTCCTCTGCATGCGAAAGTGAAATCGTTGTTATATATAGGTGAATCCACATGAATTTAACATTTTTTTAAGAAATTAGACAAATCCCACTGAATTTGTAGATTTTATTGATATTTATATAGTTAGAAAACTCGCAAAAACGAAATTTTTTGAAGGATTTTTTTTGTGGGGAAAATCGAAACCAGTGACATAATACAGTTCAATCATGTATACTAAACACTCTGTGAAAGAATTAGCACAATCGGTTGGAATATAGAGATTTTATTAACGTTTATTACAAAATCGTGTTTTTACCGCAAGAAACGACGATTTTTACAATTGGACGATTTACACAAACAAACCCATATTCCTATGCATGCGAACGTGAAATTGTTGTTATATACAGGTGACTCCACATGAATTTAACATTTTTTTAAGAAATTAGACAAATCCCACGGAATTTGTATATTTTATAAATATTTATATAGTTTATAATCTCGCAAAAACGAAATTTTTTGAAGGATTTTTTTTTGTGGGGAAAATCGAAACCAGTGATATAATACAGTTCAATCATGTATACTAAACACTCTGTCAAAGAATTAGCACAATCGGTTGGAATATAGAGATTTTATTAACGTTTATAGCAAAATCGTGTTTTTACCGCAAGAAACGACGATTTTTACAATTGGACGATTTACACAAACAAACCCTTATTCCTCCGCATGCGAACGTGAAATTGTTGTTATATATAGGTGAATCCACATGAATTTAACATTTTTTTAAGAAATTAGACAAATCCCACGGAATTTGTAGATTATATTTATATTTATATAGTTAAAAAACTCGAAAAAACGAAATTTTTTGAAGGATTTTTTTTTGTGGGGAAATTCGAAACCAGTGACATAATACAGTTCAGTCATGTATACTAAACACTCTGTGAAAGAATTAGCACAATCGGTTGGAATATAGAGATTTTATTAACGTTTATAGCAAAATCGTGTTTTTACCACAAGAAACGACGATTTTTACAATTTGACCATTTTCACAAACAAACCCATATTCCTCTGCATGCGAACGTGAAATTGTTATATATAGGTGACTCCAAATGAATTTAACATTTTTTAAGAAATTAGACAAATCCCCCGGAATTTGTAGATTTTATTGATATTTATATAGTTAAAATCTCGCAAAAACGAAATTTTTTGAAGGATTTTTTTTTGTGGGGAAAATCGAAACCAGTGATATAATACAGTTCAATTATGTATACTAAACACTCTGTGAAAGAATTAGCACAATCGGTTGGAATATAGAGATTTTATTAACGTTTATAACAAAATCGTGTTTTTACCGCAAGAAACGACGATTTTTACAATTGGACGATTTACACAAACAAACCCATATTCCTCTGCATGCGAACGTGAAATTGTTGTGATATACAGGTGACTCCACATGAATTTAACATTTTTTTAAGAAATTAGACAAATCCCACGGAATTTGTAGATTTTATTGATATTTATATAGTTAAAATCTCGCAAAAACGAAATTTTTTGAAGGATTTTTTTTTGTGGGGAAAATCGAAACCAGTGATATAATACAGTTCAATTATGTATACTAAACACTCTGTGAAAGTATTAGCACAATCGGTTGGAATATAGAGATTTTATTAACGTTGAAACAAAATCGTGTTTTTACCGCAAGAAACGACGATTTTTACAATTGGACGATTTACACAAACAAACCCATATTCCTCTGCATGCGAACGTGAAATTGTTGTTACATACAGGTGACTCCACATGAATTTAACATTTTTTTAAGAAATTAGACAAATCCCACGGAATTTGAAGATTTTATTGATATTGATATAGTTAAAATCTCGCAAAAACGAAATTTTTTGAAGGATTTTTTTTTGTGGGGAAAATCGAAACCAGTGATATAATACAGTTCAATTATGTATACTAAACACTCTGTGAAAGAATTAGCACAATCGGTTGGAATATAGAGATTTTATTAACGTTTATAACAAAATCGTGTTTTTACCGCAAGAAACGACGATGTTTACAATTGGACGCTTTACACAAACAAACCCATATTCCTCTGCATGCGAACGTGAAATTGTTGTGATATACAGGTGACTCCACATGAATTTAACATTTTTTTAAGAAATTAGACAAATCCCACGGAATTTGTAGATTTTATTGATATTTATATAGTTAAAATCTCGCAAAAACGAAATTTTTTGAAGGATTTTTTTTTGTGGGGAAAATCGAAACCAGTGATATAATACAGTTCAATTATGTATACTAAACACTCTGTGAAAGTATTAGCACAATCGGTTGGAATAGAGAGATTTTATTAACGTTGAAACAAAATCGTGTTTTTACCACAAGAAACGACGATTTTTACAATTGGACGATTTACACAAACAAACCCATATTCCTCTGCATGCGAACGTGAAATTGTTGTTATATGCAGGTGACTCCACATGAATTTAACATTTTTTTAAGAAATTAGACAAATCCCACGGAATTTGTAGATTATATTGATATTTATATAGTTAAAAAACTCGCAAAAACGAAATTTTTGAAGGATTTTTTTTTGTGGGGAAAATCGAAACCAGTGATATAATACAGTTCAATCATGTATACTAAACACTCTGTCCAAGAATTAGCACAATCGGTTGGAATATAGAGATTTTATTAATGTTTATAGCAAAATCGTGTTTTTACCGCAAGAAACGACGATTTTTACAATTGGACGATTTACACAAACAAACCCATATTCCTCTGCATGCGAACGTGAAATTGTTGTTATATTTAGGTGAATCCACATGAATTTAACATTTTTTAAGAAATTAGACAAATCCCACGGAATTTGTAGATTTTATTGATATTTATATAGTTAAAATCTCGCAAAAACGAAGTTTTTTGAAGGATTTTTTTTTGTGGGGAAGGGAAAATCGAAACCAGTGATATAATACAGTTCAATCATGTATACTAAACACTCTGTGAAAGTATTAGCACAATCGGTTGGAATAGAGAGATTTTATTAACGTTTAAACAAAATCGTGTTTTTACCGCAAGAAACGACGATTTTTACAATTGGACGATTTACACAAACAAACCCATATTCCTCTGCATGCGAACGTGAAATTGTTGTTACATACAGGTGACTCCACATGAATTTAACACTTTTTTAAGAAATTAGACAAATCCCACGGAATTTGTAGATTTTATTGATATTGATATAGTTAAAATCTCGCAAAAACGAAATTTTTTGAAGGATTTTTTTTTGTGGGGAAAATCGAAACCAGTGATATAATACAGTTCAATCATGTATACTAAACACTCTGTCAAAGAATTAGCACAATCGGTTGGAATATAGAGATTTTATTAACGTTTATAGCAAAATCGTGTTTTTACCGCAAGAAACGACGATTTATACAATTGGACGATTTACACAAACAAACCCATATTCCTCTGCATGCGAAAGTGAAATCGTTGTTATATATAGGTGAATCCACATGAATTTAACATTTTTTTAAGAAATTAGACAAATCCCACTGAATTTGTAGATTTTATTGATATTTATATAGTTAGAAAACTTGCAAAAACGAAATTTTTTGAAGGATTTTTTTTGTGGGGAAAATCGAAACCAGTGACATAATACAGTTCAATCATGTATACTAAACACTCTGTGAAAGAATTAGCACAATCGGTTGGAATATAGAGATTTTATTAACGTTTATAACAAAATCGTGTTTTTACCGCAAGAAACGACGATTTTTACAATTGGACGATTTACACAAACAAACCCATATTCCTATGCATGCGAACGTGAAATTGTTGTTATATACAGGTGACTCCACATGAATTTAACATTTTTCTAAGAAATTAGACAAATCCCACGGAATTTGTATATTTTATAAATATTTATATAGTTAATAATCTCGCAAAAACGGAATTTTTTGAAGGATTTTTTTTTGTGGGGAAAATCGAAACCAGTGATATAATACAGTTCAATCATGTATACTAAACACTCTGTCAAAGAATTAGCACAATCGGTTGGAATATAGAGATTTTATTAACGTTTATAGCAAAATCGTGTTTTTACCGCAAGAAACGACGATTTTTACAATTTGACCATTTTCACAAACAAACCCATATTCCTCTGCATGCGAACGTGAAATTGTTGTTATATATAGGTGACTCCACATGAATTTAACATTTTTTTAAGAAATTAGACAAATCCCCCGGAATTTGTAGATTTTATTGATATTTATATAGTTAAAATCTCGCAAAAACGAAATTTTTTGAAGGATTTTTTTTTGTGGGGAAAATCGAAACCAGTGATATAATACAGTTCAATTATGTATACTAAACACTCTGTGAAAGAATTAGCACAATCGGTTGGAATATAGAGATTTTATTAACGTTTATAACAAAATCGTGTTTTTACCGCAAGAAACGACGATTTTTACAATTGGACGATTTACACAAACAAACCCATATTCCTCTGCATGCGAACGTGAAATTGTTGTTATATACAGGTGACTCCACATGAATTTAACATTTTTTTAAGAAATTAGACAAATCCCACGGAATTTGTAGATTTTATTGATATTTATATAGTTAAAATCTCGCAAAAACGAAATTTTTTGAAGGATTTTTTTTTGTGGGGAAAATCGAAACCAGTGATATAATACAGTTCAATTATGTATTCTAAACACTCTGTGAAAGTATTAGCACAATCGGTTGGAATATAGAGATTTTATTAACGTTGAAACAAAATCGTTTTTTTACCGCAAGAAACGACGATTTTTACAATTGGACGATTTACACAAACAAACCCATATTCCTCTTCATGCGAACGTGAAATTGTTGTTACATACAGGTGACTCCACATGAATTTAACACTTTTTTAAGAAATTAGACAAATCCCACTGAATTTGTAGATTTTATTGATATTTGTATAGTTAAAATCTCGCAAAAACGAAATTTTTTGAAGGATTTTTTTTTTGTGGGGAAAATCGAAACCAGTGATATAATACAGTTCAATCATGTATACTAAACACTCTGTCAAAGAATTAGCACAATCGGTTGGAATATAGAGATTTTATTAACGTTTATAGCAAAATCGTGTTTTTACCGCAAGAAACGACGATTTTTACAATTGGACGATTTACACAAACAAACCCATATTCCTCTGCATGCGAAAGTGAAATCGTTGTTATATATAGGTGAATCCACATGAATTTAACATTTTTTTAAGAAATTAGACAAATCCCACTGAATTTGTAGATTTTATTGATATTTATATAGTTAGAAAACTCGCAAAAACGAAATTTTTTGAAGGATTTTTTTTGTGGGGAAAATCGAAACCAGTGACATAATACAGTTCAATCATGTATACTAAACACTCTGTGAAAGAATTAGCACAATCGGTTGGAATATAGAGATTTTATTAACGTTTATAGCAAAATCGTGTTTTTACCGCAAGAAACGACGATTTTTACAATTTGACCATTTTCACAAACAAACCCATATTCCTCTGCATGCGAACGTGAAATTGTTGTTATATATAGGTGACTCCACATGAATTTAACATTTTTTTAAGAAATTAGACAAATCCCCCGGAATTTGTAGATTTTATTGATATTTATATAGTTAAAATCTCGCAAAAACGAAATTTTTTGAAGGATTTTTTTTTGTGGGGAAAATCGAAACCAGTGATATAATACAGTTCAATTATGTATACTAAACACTCTGTGAAAGAATTAGCACAATCGGTTGGAATATAGAGATTTTATTAACGTTTATAACAAAATCGTGTTTTTACCGCAAGAAACGACGATTTTTACAATTGGACGATTTACACAAACAAACCCATATTCCTCTGCATGCGAACGTGAAATTGTTGTTATATACAGGTGACTCCACATGAATTTAACATTTTTTTAAGAAATTAGACAAATCCCACTGAATTTGTAGATTTTATTGATATTTATATAGTTAAAATCTCGCAAAAACGAAATTTTTTGAAGGATTTTTTTTTGTGGGGAAAATCGAAACCAGTGATATAATACAGTTCAATTATGTATTCTAAACACTCTGTGAAAGTATTAGCACAATCGGTTGGAATATAGAGATTTTATTAACGTTGAAACAAAATCGTTTTTTTACCGCAAGAAACGACGATTTTTACAATTGGACGATTTACACAAACAAACCCATATTCCTCTTCATGCGAACGTGAAATTGTTGTTACATACAGGTGACTCCACATGAATTTAACACTTTTTTAAGAAATTAGACAAATCCCACTGAATTTGTAGATTTTATTGATATTGATATAGTTAAAATCTCGCAAAAACGAAATTTTTTGAAGGATTTTTTTTTTGTGGGGAAAATCGAAACCAGTGATATAATACAGTTCAATCATGTATACTAAACACTCTGTCAAAGAATTAGCACAATCGGTTGGAATATAGAGATTTTATTAACGTTTATAGCAAAATCGTGTTTTTACCGCAAGAAACGACGATTTTTACAATTGGACGATTTACACAAACAAACCCATATTCCTCTGCATGCGAAAGTGAAATCGTTGTTATATATAGGTGAATCCACATGAATTTAACATTTTTTTAAGAAATTAGACAAATCCCACTGAATTTGTAGATTTTATTGATATTTATATAGTTAGAAAACTCGCAAAAACGAAATTTTTTGAAGGATTTTTTTTGTGGGGAAAATCGAAACCAGTGACATAATACAGTTCAATCATGTATACTAAACACTCTGTGAAAGAATTAGCACAATCGGTTGGAATATAGAGATTTTATTAACGTTTATAGCAAAATCGTGTTTTTACCGCAAGAAACAACGATTTTTACAATTTGACCATTTTCACAAACAAACCCATATTCCTCTGCATGCGAACGTGAAATTGTTGTTATATATAGGTGACTCCACATGAATTTAACATTTTTTTAAGAAATTAGACAAATCCCCCGGAATTTGTAGATTTTATTGATATTTATATAGTTATAATCTCGCAAAAACGAAAATTTTTGAAGGATTTTTTTTTGTGGGGAAAATCGAAACCAGTGATATAATACAGTTCAATTATGTATACTAAACACTCTGTGAAAGAATTAGCACAATCGGTTGGAATATAGAGATTTTATTAACGTTTATAACAAAATCGTGTTTTTACCGCAAGAAACGACGATGTTTACAATTGGACGATTTACACAAACAAACCCATATTCCTCTGCATGCGAACGTGAAATTGTTGTGATATACAGGTGACTCCACATGAATTTAACATTTTTTTAAGAAATTAGACAAATCCCACGGAATTTGTAGATTTTATTGATATTTATATAGTTAAAATCTCGCAAAAACGAAATTTTTTGAAGGATTTTTTTTTGTGGGGAAAATCGAAACCAGTGATATAATACAGTTCAATTATGTATACTAAACACTCTGTGAAAGTATTAGCACAATCGGTTGGAATAGAGAGATTTTATTAACGTTGAAACAAAATCGTGTTTTTACCACAAGAAACGACGATTTTTACAATTGGACGATTTACACAAACAAACCCATATTCCTCTGCATGCGAACGTGAAATTGTTGTTATATGCAGGTGACTCCACATGAATTTAACATTTTTTTTAAGAAATTAGACAAATTCCACGGAATTTGTAGATTATATTGATATTTATATAGTTAAAAAACTCGCAAAAACGAAATTTTTTGAAGGATTTTTTTTTGTGGGGAAAATCGAAACCAGTGATATAATACAGTTCAATCATGTATACTAAACACTCTGTCCAAGAATTAGCACAATCGGTTGGAATATAGAGATTTTATTAACGTTTATAACAAAATCGTGTTTTTACCGCAAGAAACGACGATTTTTACAATTGGACGATTTACACAAACAAACCCATATTCCTCTGCATGCGAACGTGAAATTGTTGTTATATACAGGTGACTCCACATGAATTTAACATTTTTTTTAAGAAATTAGACAAATCCCACGGAATTTGTATATTTTATAGATATTTATATAGTTAATAATCTCGCAAAAACGAAATTTTTTGAAGGATTTTTTTTTGTGGGGAAAATCGAAACCAGTGATATAATACAGTTCAATCATGTATACTAAACACTCTGTGAAAGTATTAGCACAATCGGTTGGAATAGAGAGATTTTATTAACGTTTAAACAAAATCGTGTTTTTACCGCAAGAAACGACGATTTTTACAATTGGACGATTTACACAAACAAACCCATATTCCTCTGCATGCGAACGTGAAATTGTTGTTACATACAGGTGACTCCACATGAATTTAACACTTTTTTAAGAAATTAGACAAATCCCACGGAATTTGTAGATTTTATTGATATTGATATAGTTAAAATCTCGCAAAAACGAAATTTTTTGAAGGATTTTTTTTTGTGGGGAAAATCGAAACCAGTGATATAATACAGTTCAATCATGTATACTAAACACTCTGTCAAAGAATTAGCACAATCGGTTGGAATATAGAGATTTTATTAACGTTTATAGCAAAATCGTGTTTTTACCGCAAGAAACGACGATTTATACAATTGGACGATTTACACAAACAAACCCATATTCCTCTGCATGCGAAAGTGAAATCGTTGTTATATATAGGTGAATCCACATGAATTTAACATTTTTTTAAGAAATTAGACAAATCCCACTGAATTTGTAGATTTTATTGATATTTATATAGTTAGAAAACTCGCAAAAACGAAATTTTTTGAAGGATTTTTTTTGTGGGGAAAATCGAAACCAGTGACATAATACAGTTCAATCATGTATACTAAACACTCTGTGAAAGAATTAGCACAATCGGTTGGAATATAGAGATTTTATTAACGTTTATAACAAAATCGTGTTTTTACCGCAAGAAACGACGATTTTTACAATTGGACGATTTACACAAACAAACCCATATTCCTATGCATGCGAACGTGAAATTGTTGTTATATACAGGTGACTCCACATGAATTTAACATTTTTCTAAGAAATTAGACAAATCCCACGGAATTTGTATATTTTATAAATATTTATATAGTTAATAATCTCGCAAAAACGGAATTTTTTGAAGGATTTTTTTTTGTGGGGAAAATCGAAACCAGTGATATAATACAGTTCAATCATGTATACTAAACACTCTGTCAAAGAATTAGCACAATCGGTTGGAATATAGAGATTTTATTAACGTTTATAGCAAAATCGTGTTTTTACCGCAAGAAACGACGATTTTTACAATTTGACCATTTTCACAAACAAACCCATATTCCTCTGCATGCGAACGTGAAATTGTTGTTATATATAGGTGACTCCACATGAATTTAACATTTTTTTAAGAAATTAGACAAATCCCCCGGAATTTGTAGATTTTATTGATATTTATATAGTTAAAATCTCGCAAAAACGAAATTTTTTGAAGGATTTTTTTTTGTGGGGAAAATCGAAACCAGTGATATAATACAGTTCAATTATGTATACTAAACACTCTGTGAAAGAATTAGCACAATCGGTTGGAATATAGAGATTTTATTAACGTTTATAACAAAATCGTGTTTTTACCGCAAGAAACGACGATTTTTACAATTGGACGATTTACACAAACAAACCCATATTCCTCTGCATGCGAACGTGAAATTGTTGTTATATACAGGTGACTCCACATGAATTTAACATTTTTTTAAGAAATTAGACAAATCCCACGGAATTTGTAGATTTTATTGATATTTATATAGTTAAAATCTCGCAAAAACGAAATTTTTTGAAGGATTTTTTTTTGTGGGGAAAATCGAAACCAGTGATATAATACAGTTCAATTATGTATTCTAAACACTCTGTGAAAGTATTAGCACAATCGGTTGGAATATAGAGATTTTATTAACGTTGAAACAAAATCGTTTTTTTACCGCAAGAAACGACGATTTTTACAATTGGACGATTTACACAAACAAACCCATATTCCTCTTCATGCGAACGTGAAATTGTTGTTACATACAGGTGACTCCACATGAATTTAACACTTTTTTAAGAAATTAGACAAATCCCACTGAATTTGTAGATTTTATTGATATTTGTATAGTTAAAATCTCGCAAAAACGAAATTTTTTGAAGGATTTTTTTTTTGTGGGGAAAATCGAAACCAGTGATATAATACAGTTCAATCATGTATACTAAACACTCTGTCAAAGAATTAGCACAATCGGTTGGAATATAGAGATTTTATTAACGTTTATAGCAAAATCGTGTTTTTACCGCAAGAAACGACGATTTTTACAATTGGACGATTTACACAAACAAACCCATATTCCTCTGCATGCGAAAGTGAAATCGTTGTTATATATAGGTGAATCCACATGAATTTAACATTTTTTTAAGAAATTAGACAAATCCCACTGAATTTGTAGATTTTATTGATATTTATATAGTTAGAAAACTCGCAAAAACGAAATTTTTTGAAGGATTTTTTTTGTGGGGAAAATCGAAACCAGTGACATAATACAGTTCAATCATGTATACTAAACACTCTGTGAAAGAATTAGCACAATCGGTTGGAATATAGAGATTTTATTAACGTTTATAGCAAAATCGTGTTTTTACCGCAAGAAACAACGATTTTTACAATTTGACCATTTTCACAAACAAACCCATATTCCTCTGCATGCGAACGTGAAATTGTTGTTATATATAGGTGACTCCACATGAATTTAACATTTTTTTAAGAAATTAGACAAATCCCCCGGAATTTGTAGATTTTATTGATATTTATATAGTTAAAATCTCGCAAAAACGAAAATTTTTGAAGGATTTTTTTTTGTGGGGAAAATCGAAACCAGTGATATAATACAGTTCAATTATGTATACTAAACACTCTGTGAAAGAATTAGCACAATCGGTTGGAATATAGAGATTTTATTAACGTTTATAACAAAATCGTGTTTTTACCGCAAGAAACGACGATGTTTACAATTGGACGATTTACACAAACAAACCCATATTCCTCTGCATGCGAACGTGAAATTGTTGTGATATACAGGTGACTCCACATGAATTTAACATTTTTTTAAGAAATTAGACAAATCCCACGGAATTTGTAGATTTTATTGATATTTATATAGTTAAAATCTCGCAAAAACGAAATTTTTTGAAGGATTTTTTTTTGTGGGGAAAATCGAAACCAGTGATATAATACAGTTCAATTATGTATACTAAACACTCTGTGAAAGTATTAGCACAATCGGTTGGAATAGAGAGATTTTATTAACGTTGAAACAAAATCGTGTTTTTACCACAAGAAACGACGATTTTTACAATTGGACGATTTACACAAACAAACCCATATTCCTCTGCATGCGAACGTGAAATTGTTGTTATATGCAGGTGACTCCACATGAATTTAACATTTTTTTAAGAAATTAGACAAATCCCACGGAATTTGTAGATTATATTGATATTTATATAGTTAAAAAACTCGCAAAAACGAAATTTTTTGAAGGATTTTTTTTTGTGGGGAAAATCGAAACCAGTGATATAATACAGTTCAATCATGTATACTAAACACTCTGTCCAAGAATTAGCACAATCGGTTGGAATATAGAGATTTTATTAATGTTTATAGCAAAATCGTGTTTTTACCGCAAGAAACGACGATTTTTACAATTGGACGATTTACACAAACAAACCCATATTCCTCTGCATGCGAACGTGAAATTGTTGTTATATATAGGTGAATCCACATGAATTTAAAATTTTTTTAAGAAATTAGACAAATCCCACGGAATTTGTAGATTTTATTGATTTTTATATAGTTAAAATCTCGCAAAAACGAAGTTTTTTGAAGGATTTTTTTTTGTGGGGAAAATCGAAACCAGTGATATAATACAGTTCAATTATGTATACTAAACACTCTTTGAAAGAATTAGCACAATCGGTTGGAATATAGAGATTTTATTAACGTTTATAACAAAATCGTGTTTTTACCGCAAGAAACGACGATTTTTACAATTGGACGATTTACACAAACAAACCCATATTCCTCTGCATGCGAACGTGAAATTGTTGTTACATACAGGTGACTCCACATGAATTTAACATTTTTTTAAGAAATTAGACAAATCCCACGGAATTTGAAGATTTTATTGATATTGATATAGTTAAAATCTCGCAAAAACGAAATTTTTTGAAGGATTTTTTTTTGTGGGGAAAATCGAAACCAGTGATATAATACAGTTCAATCATGTATACTAAACACTCTGGCAAAGAATTAGCACAATCGGTTGGAATATAGAGATTTTATTAACGTTTATAGCAAAATCGTGTTTTTACCGCAAGAAACGACGATTTTTACAATTGGACGATTTACACAAACAAACCCTTATTCCTCCGCATGCGAACGTGAAATTGTTGTTATATATAGGTGAATCCACATGAATTTAACATTTTTTTAAGAAATTAGACAAATCCCCCGGAATTTGTAGATTTTATTGATATTTATATAGTTAAAATCTCGCAAAAACGAAAATTTTTGAAGGATTTTTTTTTGTGGGGAAAATCGAAACCAGTGATATAATACAGTTCAATTATGTATACTAAACACTCTGTGAAAGAATTAGCACAATCGGTTGGAATATAGAGATTTTATTAACGTTTATAACAAAATCGTGTTTTTACCGCAAGAAACGACGATGTTTACAATTGGACGATTTACACAAACAAACCCATATTCCTCTGCATGCGAACGTGAAATTGTTGTGATATACAGGTGACTCCACATGAATTTAACATTTTTTTAAGAAATTAGACAAATCCCACGGAATTTGTAGATTTTATTGATATTTATATAGTTAAAATCTCGCAAAAACGAAATTTTTTGAAGGATTTTTTTTTGTGGGGAAAATCGAAACCAGTGATATAATACAGTTCAATTATGTATACTAAACACTCTGTGAAAGTATTAGCACAATCGGTTGGAATAGAGAGATTTTATTAACGTTTATAACAAAATCGTGTTTTTACCGCAAGAAACGACGATTTTTACAATTGGACGATTTACACAAACAAACCCATATTCCTCTGCATGCGAACGTGAAATTGTTGTTATATGCAGGTGACTCCACATGAATTTAACATTTTTTTAAGAAATTAGACAAATCCCACGGAATTTGTAGATTATATTGATATTTATATAGTTAAAAAACTCGCAAAAACGAAATTTTTTGAAGGATTTTTTTTTGTGGGGAAAATCGAAACCAGTGATATAATACAGTTCAATCATGTATACTAAACACTCTGTCCAAGAATTAGCACAATCGGTTGGAATATAGAGATTTTATTAATGTTTATAGCAAAATCGTGTTTTTACCGCAAGAAACGACGATTTTTACAATTGGACGATTTACACAAACAAACCCATATTCCTCTGCATGCGAACGTGAAATTGTTGTTATATATAGGTGAATCCACATGAATTTAACATTTTTTTAAGAAATTAGACAAATCCCACGGAATTTGTAGATTTTATTGATATTTATATAGTTAAAATCTCGCAAAAACGAAGTTTTTTGAAGGATTTTTTTTTGTGGGGAAAATCGAAACCAGTGATATAATACAGTTCAATTATGTATACTAAACACTCTGTGAAAGAATTAGCACAATCGGTTGGAATATAGAGATTTTATTAACGTTTATAACAAAATCGTGTTTTTACCGCAAGAAACGACGATTTTTACAATTGGACGATTTACACAAACAAACCCATATTCCTCTGCATGCGAACGTGAAATTGTTGTTACATACAGGTGACTCCACATGAATTTAACATTTTTTTAAGAAATTAGACAAATCCCACGGAATTTGAAGATTTTATTGATATTGATATAGTTAAAATCTCGCAAAAACGAAATTTTTTGAAGGATTTTTTTTTGTGGGGAAAATCGAAACCAGTGATATAATACAGTTCAATCATGTATACTAAACACTCTGGCAAAGAATTAGCACAATCGGTTGGAATATAGAGATTTTATTAACGTTTATAGCAAAATCGTGTTTTTACCGCAAGAAACGACGATTTTTACAATTGGACGATTTACACAAACAAACCCTTATTCCTCCGCATGCGAACGTGAAATTGTTGTTATATATAGGTGAATCCACATGAATTTAACATTTTTTTAAGAAATTAGACAAATCCCCCGGAATTTGTAGATTTTATTGATATTTATATAGTTAAAATCTCGCAAAAACGAAAATTTTTGAAGGATTTTTTTTTGTGGGGAAAATCGAAACCAGTGATATAATACAGTTCAATTATGTATACTAAACACTCTGTGAAAGAATTAGCACAATCGGTTGGAATATAGAGATTTTATTAACGTTTATAACAAAATCGTGTTTTTACCGCAAGAAACGACGATGTTTACAATTGGACGATTTACACAAACAAACCCATATTCCTCTGCATGCGAACGTGAAATTGTTGTGATATACAGGTGACTCCACATGAATTTAACATTTTTTTAAGAAATTAGACAAATCCCACGGAATTTGTAGATTTTATTGATATTTATATAGTTAAAATCTCGCAAAAACGAAATTTTTTGAAGGATTTTTTTTTGTGGGGAAAATCGAAACCAGTGATATAATACAGTTCAATTATGTATACTAAACACTCTGTGAAAGTATTAGCACAATCGGTTGGAATAGAGAGATTTTATTAACGTTTATAACAAAATCGTGTTTTTACCGCAAGAAACGACGATTTTTACAATTGGACGATTTACACAAACAAACCCATATTCCTCTGCATGCGAACGTGAAATTGTTGTTATATGCAGGTGACTCCACATGAATTTAACATTTTTTTAAGAAATTAGACAAATCCCACGGAATTTGTAGATTATATTGATATTTATATAGTTAAAAAACTCGCAAAAACGAAATTTTTTGAAGGATTTTTTTTTGTGGGGAAAATCGAAACCAGTGATATAATACAGTTCAATCATGTATACTAAACACTCTGTCCAAGAATTAGCACAATCGGTTGGAATATAGAGATTTTATTAATGTTTATAGCAAAATCGTGTTTTTACCGCAAGAAACGACGATTTTTACAATTGGACGATTTACACAAACAAACCCATATTCCTCTGCATGCGAACGTGAAATTGTTGTTATATATAGGTGAATCCACATGAATTTAACATTTTTTTAAGAAATTAGACAAATCCCACGGAATTTGTAGATTTTATTGATATTTATATAGTTAAAATCTCGCAAAAACGAAGTTTTTTGAAGGATTTTTTTTTGTGGGGAAAATCGAAACCAGTGATATAATACAGTTCAATTATGTATACTAAACACTCTGTGAAAGAATTAGCACAATCGGTTGGAATATAGAGATTTTATTAACGTTTATAACAAAATCGTGTTTTTACCGCAAGAAACGACGATTTTTACAATTGGACGATTTACACAAACAAACCCATATTCCTCTGCATGCGAACGTGAAATTGTTGTTACATACAGGTGACTCCACATGAATTTAACATTTTTTTAAGAAATTAGACAAATCCCACGGAATTTGAAGATTTTATTGATATTGATATAGTTAAAATCTCGCAAAAACGAAATTTTTTGAAGGATTTTTTTTTGTGGGGAAAATCGAAACCAGTGATATAATACAGTTCAATCATGTATACTAAACACTCTGTCAAAGAATTAGCACAATCGGTTGGAATATAGAGATTTTATTAACGTTTATAGCAAAATCGTGTTTTTACCGCAAGAAACGACGATTTTTACAATTGGACGCTTTACACAAACAAACCCATATTCCTCTGCATGCGAAAGTGAAATTGTTGTTATATATAGGTGAATCCACATGAATTTAACATTTTTTTAAGAAATTAGACAAATCCCACTGAATTTGTAGATTTTATTGATATTTATATAGTTAGAAAACTCGCAAAAACGAAATTTTTTGAAGGATTTTTTTTGTGGGGAAAATCGAAACCAGTGACATAATACAGTTCAATCATGTATACTAAACACTCCGTGAAAGAATTAGCACAATCGGTTGGAATATAGAGATTTTATTAACGTTTATAACAAAATCGTGTTTTTACCGCAAGAAACGACGATTTTTACAATTGGACGATTTACACAAACAAACCCATATTCCTCTGCATGCGAACGTGAAATTGTTGTTATATACAGGTGACTCCACATGAATTTAACATTTTTTTAAGAAATTAGACAAATCCCACGGAATTTGTATATTTTATAGATATTTATATAGTTAATAATCTCGCAAAAACGAAATTTTTTGAAGGATTTTTTTTTGTGGGGAAAATCGAAACCAGTGATATAATACAGTTCAATCATGTATACTAAACACTCTGTGAAAGTATTAGCACAATCGGTTGGAATAGAGAGATTTTATTAACGTTTAAACAAAATCGTGTTTTTACCGCAAGAAACGACGATTTTTACAATTGGACGATTTACACAAACAAACCCATATTCCTCTGCATGCGAACGTGAAATTGTTGTAACATACAGGTGACTCCACATGAATTTAACACTTTTTTAAGAAATTAGACAAATCCCACGGAATTTGTAGATTTTATTGATATTGATATAGTTAAAATCTCGCAAAAACGAAATTTTTTGAAGGATTTTTTTTTGTGGGGAAAATCGAAACCAGTGATATAATACAGTTCAATCATGTATACTAAACACTCTGTCAAAGAATTAGCACAATCGGTTGGAATATAGAGATTTTATTAACGTTTATAGCAAAATCGTGTTTTTACCGCAAGAAACGACGATTTTTACAATTGGACGATTTACACAAACAAACCCATATTCCTCTGCATGCGAAAGTGAAATCGTTGTTATATATAGGTGAATCCACATGAATTTAACATTTTTTTAAGAAATTAGACAAATCCCACTGAATTTGTAGATTTTATTGATATTTATATAGTTAGAAAACTCGCAAAAACGAAATTTTTTGAAGGATTTTTTTTGTGGGGAAAATCGAAACCAGTGACATAATACAGTTCAATCATGTATACTAAACACTCTGTGAAAGAATTAGCACAATCGGTTGGAATATAGAGATTTTTTAACGTTTATAACAAAATCGTGTTTTTACCGCAAGAAACGACGATTTTTACAATTGGACGATTTACACAAACAAACCCATATTCCTCTGCATGCGAACGTGAAATTGTTGTTACATACAGGTGACTCCACATGAATTTAACATTTTTTTAAGAAATTAGACAAATCCCACGGAATTTGAAGATTTTATTGATATTGATATAGTTAAAATCTCGCAAAAACGAAATTTTTTGAAGGATTTTTTTTTGTGGGGAAAATCGAAACCAGTGATATAATACAGTTCAATCATGTATACTAAACACTCTGTCAAAGAATTAGCACAATCGGTTGGAATATAGAGATTTTATTAACGTTTATAGCAAAATCGTGTTTTTACCGCAAGAAACGACGATTTTTACAATTGGACGCTTTACACAAACAAACCCATATTCCTCTGCATGCGAAAGTGAAATTGTTGTTATATATAGGTGAATCCACATGAATTTAACATTTTTTTAAGAAATTAGACAAATCCCACTGAATTTGTAGATTTTATTGATATTTATATAGTTAGAAAACTCGCAAAAACGAAATTTTTTGAAGGATTTTTTTTGTGGGGAAAATCGAAACCAGTGACATAATACAGTTCAATCATGTATACTAAACACTCCGTGAAAGAATTAGCACAATCGGTTGGAATATAGAGATTTTATTAACGTTTATAACAAAATCGTGTTTTTACCGCAAGAAACGACGATTTTTACAATTGGACGATTTACACAAACAAACCCATATTCCTCTGCATGCGAACGTGAAATTGTTGTTATATACAGGTGACTCCACATGAATTTAACATTTTTTTAAGAAATTAGACAAATTCCACGGAATTTGTATATTTTATAGATATTTATATAGTTAATAATCTCGCAAAAACGAAATTTTTTGAAGGATTTTTTTTTTGTGGGGAAAATCGAAACCAGTGATATAATACAGTTCAATCATGTATACTAAACACTCTGTGAAAGTATTAGCACAATCGGTTGGAATAGAGAGATTTTATTAACGTTTAAACAAAATCGTGTTTTTACCGCAAGAAACGACGATTTTTACAATTGGACGATTTACACAAACAAACCCAGATTCCTCTGCATGCGAACGTGAAATTGTTGTAACATACAGGTGACTCCACATGAATTTAACACTTTTTTAAGAAATTAGACAAATCCCACGGAATTTGTAGATTTTATTGATATTGATATAGTTAAAATCTCGCAAAAACGAAATTTTTTGAAGGATTTTTTTTTGTGGGGAAAATCGAAACCAGTGATATAATACAGTTCAATCATGTATACTAAACACTCTGTCAAAGAATTAGCACAATCGGTTGGAATATAGAGATTTTATTAACGTTTATAGCAAAATCGTGTTTTTACCGCAAGAAACGACGATTTTTACAATTGGACGATTTACACAAACAAACCCATATTCCTCTGCATGCGAAAGTGAAATCGTTGTTATATATAGGTGAATCCACATGAATTTAACATTTTTTTAAGAAATTAGACAAATCCCACTGAATTTGTAGATTTTATTGATATTTATATAGTTAGAAAACTCGCAAAAACGAAATTTTTTGAAGGATTTTTTTTGTGGGGAAAATCGAAACCAGTGACATAATACAGTTCAATCATGTATACTAAACACTCTGTGAAAGAATTAGCACAATCGGTTGGAATATAGAGATTTTATTAACGTTTATAACAAAATCGTGTTTTTACCGCAAGAAACGACGATTTTTACAATTGGACGATTTACACAAACAAACCCATATTCCTATGCATGCGAACGTGAAACTGTTGTTATATACAGGTGACTCCACATGAATTTAACATTTTTTTAAGAAATTAGACAAATCCCACGGAATTTGTATATTTTATAAATATTTATATAGTTAATAATCTCGCAAAAACGAAATTTTTTGAAGGATTTTTTTTTGTGGGGAAAATCGAAACCAATGATATAATACAGTTCAATCATGTATACTAAACACTCTGTCAAAGAATTAGCACAATCGGTTGGAATATAGAGATTTTATTAACGTTTATAGCAAAATCGTGTTTTTACCGCAAGAAACGACGATTTTTACAATTGGACGATTTACACAAACAAACCCTTATTCCTCCGCATGCGAACGTGAAATTGTTGTTATATATAGGTGAATCCACATGAATTTAACATTTTTTTAAGAAATTAGACAAATCCCCCGGAATTTGTAGATTTTATTGATATTTATAGAGTTAAAATCTCGCAAAAACGAAATTTTTTGAAGGATTTTTTTTTTGTGGGGAAAATCGAAACCAGTGATATAATATAGTTCAATTATGTATACTAAACACTCTGTGAAAGAATTAGCACAATCGGTTGGAATATAGAGATTTTATTAACGTTTATAACAAAATCGTGTTTTTACCGCAAGAAACGACGATTTTTACAATTGGACGCTTTACACAAACAAACCCATATTCCTCTGCATGCGAACGTGAAATTGTTGTGATATACAGGTGACTCCACATGAATTTAACATTTTTTTAAGAAATTAGACAAATCCCACGGAATTTGTATATTTTATAAATATTTATATAGTTAATAATCTCGCAAAAACGAAATTTTTTGAAGGATTTTTTTTTGTGGGGAAAATCGAAACCAGTGATATAATACAGTTCAATCATGTATACTAAACACTCTGTCAAAGAATTAGCACAATCGGTTGGAATATAGAGATTTTATTAACGTTTATAGCAAAATCGTGTTTTTACCGCAAGAAACGACGATTTTTACAATTGGACGCTTTACACAAACAAACCCATATTCCTCTGCATGCGAAAGTGAAATTGTTGTTATATATAGGTGAATCCACATGAATTTAACATTTTTTTAAGAAATTAGACAAATCCCACTGAATTTGTAGATTTTATTGATATTTATATAGTTAGAAAACTCGCAAAAACGAAATTTTTTGAAGGATTTTTTTTGTGGGGAAAATCGAAACCAGTGACATAATACAGTTCAATCATGTATACTAAACACTCTGTGAAAGAATTAGCACAATCGGTTGGAATATAGAGATTTTATTAACGTTTATAACAAAATCGTGTTTTTACCGCAAGAAACGACGATTTTTACAATTGGACGATTTACACAAACAAACCCATATTCCTCTGCATGCGAACGTGAAATTGTTGTTACATACAGGTGACTCCACATGAATTTAACACTTTTTTAAGAAATTAGACAAATCCCACGGAATTTGTAGATTTTATTGATATTGATATAGTTAAAATCTCGCAAAAACGAAATTTTTTGAAGGATTTTTTTTTGTGGGGAAAATCGAAACCAGTGATATAATACAGTTCAATCATGTATACTAAACACTCTGTCAAAGAATTAGCACAATCGGTTGGAATATAGAGATTTTATTAACGTTTATAGCAAAATCGTGTTTTTACCGCAAGAAACGACGATTTTTACAATTGGACGATTTACACAAACAAACCCATATTCCTCTGCATGCGAAAGTGAAATTGTTGTTATATATAGGTGAATCCACATGAATTTAACATTTGTTTAAGAAATTAGACAAATCCCACTGAATTTGTAGATTTTATTAATATTTATATAGTTAGAAAACTCGCAAAAACGAAATTTTTTGAAGGATTTTTTTTGTGGGGAAAATCGAAACCAGTGACATAATACAGTTCAATCATGTATACTAAACACTCTGTGAAAGAATTAGCACAATCGGTTGGAATATAGAGATTTTATTAACGTTTATTACAAAATCGTGTTTTTACCGCAAGAAACGACGATTTTTACAATTGGACGATTTACACAAACAAACCCATATTCCTATGCATGCGAACGTGAAATTGTTGTTATATACAGGTGACTCCACATGAATTTAACATTTTTTTAAGAAATTAGACAAATCCCACGGAATTTGTATATTTTATAAATATTTATATAGTTAATAATCTCGCAAAAACGAAATTTTTTGAAGGATTTTTTTTTGTGGGGAAAATCGAAACCAGTGATATAATACAGTTCAATCATGTATACTAAACACTCTGTCAAAGAATTAGCACAATCGGTTGGAATATAGAGATTTTATTAACGTTTATAGCAAAATCGTGTTTTTACCGCAAGAAACGACGATTTTTACAATTGGACGATTTACACAAACAAACCCTTATTCCTCCGCATGCGAACGTGAAATTGTTGTTATATATAGGTGAATCCACATGAATTTAACATTTTTTTAAGAAATTAGACAAATCCCACGGAATTTGTAGATTATATTTATATTTATATAGTTAAAAAACTCGAAAAAACGAAATTTTTTGAAGGATTTTTTTTTGTGGGGAAATTCGAAACCAGTGACATAATACAGTTCAGTCATGTATACTAAACACTCTGTGAAAGAATTAGCACAATCGGTTGGAATATAGAGATTTTATTAACGTTTATAGCAAAATCGTGTTTTTACCGCAAGAAAGGACGATTTTTACAATTTGACAATTTTCACAAACAAACCCATATTCCTCTGCATGCGAACGTGAAATTGTTGTTATATATAGGTGACTCCAAATGAATTTAACATTTTTTTAAGAAATTAGACAAATCCCCCGGAATTTGTAGATTTTATTGATATTTATATAGTTAAAATCTCGCAAAAACGAAATTTTTTGAAGGATTTTTTTTTGTGGGGAAAATCAAAACCAGTGACATAATACAGTTCAGTCATGTATACTAAACACTCTGTGAAAGAATTAGCACAATCGGTTGGAATATAGAGATTTTATTAACGTTTATAACAAAATCGTGTTTTTACCGCAAGAAACGACGATTTTTACAATTGGACGATTTACACAAACAAACCCATATTCCTCTGCATGCGAACGTGAAATTGTTGTGATATACAGGTGACTCCACATGAATTTAACATTTTTTTAAGAAATTAGACAAATCCCACGGAATTTGTAGATTTTATTGATATTTATATAGTTAAAATCTCGCAAAAACGAAATTTTTTGAAGGATTTTTTTTTGTGGGGAAAATCGAAACCAGTGATATAATACAGTTCAATTATGTATACTAAACACTCTGTGAAAGTATTAGCACAATCGGTTGGAATAGAGAGATTTTATTAACGTTGAAACAAAATCGTGTTTTTACCGCAATAAACGACGATTTTTACAATTGGACGATTTACACAAACAAACCCATATTCCTCTGCATGCGAACGTGAAATTGTTGTTATATACAGGTGACTCCACATGAATTTAACATTTTTTTAAGAAATTAGACAAATCCCACGGAATTTGTAGATTATATTGATATTTATATAGTTAAAAAACTCGCAAAAACGAAATTTTTTGAAGGATTTTTTTTTTGTGGGGAAAATCGAAACCAGTGATATAATACAGTTCAATCATGTATACTAAACACTCTGTCCAAGAATTAGCACAATCGGTTGGAATATAGAGATTTTATTAATGTTTATAGCAAAATCGTGTTTTTACCGCAAGAAACGACGATTTTTACAATTGGACGATTTACACAAACAAACCCATATTCCTCTGCATGCGAACGTGAAATTGTTGTTATATATAGGTGAATCCACATGAATTTAACATTTTTTTAAGAAATTAGACAAATCCCAAGGAATTTGTAGATTTTATTGATATTTATATAGTTAAAATCTCGCAAAAACGAAATTTTTTGAAGGATTTTTTTTTGTGGGGAAAATCGAAACCAGTGATATAATACAGTTCAATCATGTATACTAAACACTCTGTCCCAGAATTAGCACAATCGGTTGGAATATAGAGATTTTATTAACGTTTAAACAAAATCGTGTTTTTACCGCAAGAAACGACGATTTTTACAATTGGACGATTTACACAAACAAACCCATATTCCTCTGCATGCGAACGTGAAATTGTTGTTACATACAGGTGACTCCACATGAATTTAACATTTTTTTAAGAAATTAGACAAATCTCACGGAATTTGTAGATTTTATTGATATTTATATAGTAAAAATCTCGCAAAAACGAAATTTTTTGAAGGATTTTTTTTTGTGGGGAAAATCGAAACCAGTGATAAAATACAGTTCAATTATGTATACTAAACACTCTGTGAAAGAATTAGCACAATCGGTTGGAATATAGAGATTTTATTAACGTTTATAACAAAATCGTGTTTTTACCGCAAGAAACGACGATTTTTACAATTGGACGATTTACACAAACAAACCCATATTCCTCTGCATGCGAACGTGAAATTGTTGTTACATACAGGTGACTCCACATGAATTTAACATTTTTTTAAGAAATTAGACAAATCTCACGGAATTTGTAGATTTTATTGATATTGATATAGTTAAAATCTCGCAAAAACGAAATTTTTTGAAGGATTTTTTTTTGTGGGGAAAATCGAAACCAGTGATATAATACAGTTCAATCATGTATACTAAACACTCTGTCAAAGAATTAGCACAATCGCTTGGAATATAGAGATTTTATTAACGTTTATAGCAAAATCGTGTTTTTACCGCAAGAAACGACGATTTTTACAATTGGACGCTTTACACAAACAAACCCATATTCCTCTGCATGCGAAAGTGAAATTGTTGTTATATATAGGTGAATCCACATGAATTTAACATTTTTTTAAGAAATTAGACAAATCCCACTGAATTTGTAGATTTTATTGATATTTATATAGTTAGAAAACTCGCAAAAACGAAATTTTTTGAAGGATTTTTTTTTGTGGGGAAAATCGAAACCAGTGACATAATACAGTTCAATCATGTATACTAAACACTCTGTGAAAGAATTAGCACAATCGGTTGGAATATAGAGATTTTATTAACGTTTATAACAAAATCGTGTTTTTACCGCAAGAAACGACGATTTTTACAATTGGACGATTTACACAAACAAACCCATATTCCTCTGCATGCGAACGTGAAATTGTTGTTATATAGAGGTGACTCCACATGAATTTAACATTTTTTTAAGAAATTAGACAAATCCCACGGAATTTGTATATTTTATAGATATTTATATAGTTAATAATCTCGCAAAAACGAAATTTTTTGAAGGATTTTTTTTTGTGGGGAAAATCGAAACCAGTGATATAATACAGATCAATTATGTATACTAAACACTCTGTGAAAGTATTAGCACAATCGGTTGGAATAGAGAGATTTTATTAACGTTTAAACAAAATCGTGTTTTTACCGCAAGAAACGACGATTTTTACAATTGGACGATTTACACAAACAAACCCATATTCCTCTGCATGCGAACGTGAAATTGTTGTTACATACAGGTGACTCCACATGAATTTAACACTTTTTTAAGAAATTAGACAAATCCCACGGAATTTGTAGATTTTATTGATATTGATATAGTTAAAATCTCGCAAAAACGAAATTTTTTGAAGGATTTTTTTTTGTGGGGAAAATCGAAACCAGTGATATAATACAGTTCAATCATGTATACTAAACACTCTGTCAAAGAATTAGCACAATCGGTTGGAATATAGAGATTTTATTAACGTTTATAGCAAAATCGTGTTTTTACCGCAAGAAACGACGATTTTTACAATTGGACGATTTACACAAACAAACCCATATTCCTCTGCATGCGAAAGTGAAATCGTTGTTATATATAGGTGAATCCACATGAATTTAACATTTTTTTAAGAAATTAGACAAATCCCACTGAATTTGTAGATTTTATTGATATTTATATAGTTAGAAAACTCGCAAAAACGAAATTTTTTGAAGGATTTTTTTTGTGGGGAAAATCGAAACCAGTGACATCATACAGTTCAATCATGTATACTAAACACTCTGTGAAAGAATTAGCACAATCGGTTGGAATATAGAGATTTTATTAACGTTTATAACAAAATCGTGTTTTTACCGCAAGAAACGACGATTTTTACAATTGGACGATTTACACAAACAAACCCATATTCCTATGCATGCGAACGTGAAATTGTTGTTATATACAGGTGACTCCACATGAATTTAACATTTTTTTAAGAAATTAGACAAATCCCACGGAATTTGTATGTTTTATAAATATTTATATAGTTAATAATCTCGCAAAAACGAAATTTTTTGAAGGATTTTTTTTTGTGGGGAAAATCGAAACCAGTGATATAATACAGTTCAATCATGTATACTAAACACTCTGTCAAAGAATTAGCACAATCGGTTGGAATATAGAGATTTTATTAACGTTTATAGCAAAATCGTGTTTTTACCGCAAGAAACGACGATTTTTACAATTGGACGATTTACACAAACAAACCCTTATTCCTCCGCATGCGAACGTGAAATTGTTGTTATATATAGGTGAATCCACATGAATTTAACATTTTTTTAAAAAATTAGACAAATCCCACGGAATTTGTAGATTATATTGATATTTATATCGTTAAAAAACTCGAAAAAACGAAATTTTTTGAAGGATTTTTTTTGTGGGGAAATTCGAAACCAGTGACATAATACAGTTCAGTCATGTATACTAAACACTCTGTGAAAGAATTAGCACAATCGGTTGGAATATAGAGATTTTATTAACGTTTATAGCAAAATCGTGTTTTTACCGCAAGAAACAACGATTTTTACAATTTGACCATTTTCACAAACAAACCCATATTCCTCTGCATGCGAACGTGAAATTGTTGTTATATATAGGTGACTCCACATGAATTTAACATTTTTTTAAGAAATTAGACAAATCCCCCGGAATTTGTAGATTTTATTGATATTTATATAGTTAAAATCTCGCAAAAACGAAAATTTTTGAAGGATTTTTTTTTGTGGGGAAAATCGAAACCAGTGATATAATACAGTTCAGTTATGTATACTAAACACTCTGTGAAAGAATTAGCACAATCGGTTGGAATATAGAGATTTTATTAACGTTTATAACAAAATCGTGTTTTTACCGCAAGAAACGACGATGTTTACAATTGGACGATTTACACAAACAAACCCATATTCCTCTGCATGCGAACGTGAAATTGTTGTGATATACAGGTGACTCCACATGAATTTAACATTTTTTTAAGAAATTAGACAAATCCCACGGAATTTGTAGATTTTATTGATATTTATATAGTTAAAATCTCGCAAAAACGAAATTTTTTGAAGGATTTTTTTTTGTGGGGAAAATCGAAACCAGTGATATAATACAGTTCAATTATGTATACTAAACACTCTGTGAAAGTATTAGCACAATCGGTTGGAATAGAGAGATTTTATTAACGTTGAAACAAAATCGTGTTTTTACCACAAGAAACGACGATTTTTACAATTGGACGATTTACACAAACAAACCCATATTCCTCTGCATGCGAACGTGAAATTGTTGTTATATGCAGGTGACTCCACATGAATTTAAAATTTTTTTAAGAAATTAGACAAATCCCACGGAATTTGTAGATTATATTGATATTTATATAGTTAAAAAACTCGCAAAAACGAAATTTTTTGAAGGATTTTTTTTTGTGGGGAAAATCGAAACCAGTGATATAATACAGTTCAATCATGTATACTAAACACTCTGTCCAAGAATTAGCACAATCGGTTGGAATATAGAGATTTTATTAATGTTTATAGCAAAATCGTGTTTTTACCGCAAGAAACGACGATTTTTACAATTGGACGATTTACACAAACAAACCCATATTCCTCTGCATGCGAACGTGAAATTGTTGTTATATATAGGTGAATCCACATGAATTTAACATTTTTTTAAGAAATTAGACAAATCCCACGGAATTTGTAGATTTTATTGATATTTATATAGTTAAAATCTCGCAAAAACGAAGTTTTTTGAAGGATTTTTTTTTGTGGGGAAAATCGAAACCAGTGATATAATACAGTTCAATTATGTATACTAAACACTCTGTGAAAGAATTAGCACAATCGGTTGGAATATAGAGATTTTATTAACGTTTATAACAAAATCGTGTTTTTACCGCAAGAAACGACGATTTTTACAATTGGACGATTTACACAAACAAACCCATATTCCTCTGCATGCGAACGTGAAATTGTTGTTACATACAGGTGACTCCACATGAATTTAACATTTTTTTAAGAAATTAGACAAATCCCACGGAATTTGAAGATTTTATTGATATTGATATAGTTAAAATCTCGCAAAAACGAAATTTTTTGAAGGATTTTTTTTTGTGGGGAAAATCGAAACCAGTGATATAATACAGTTCAATCATGTATACTAAACACTCTGTCAAAGAATTAGCACAATCGGTTGGAATATAGAGATTTTATTAACGTTTATAGCAAAATCGTGTTTTTACCGCAAGAAACGACGATTTTTACAATTGGACGATTTACACAAACAAACCCTTATTCCTCCGCATGCGAACGTGAAATTGTTGTTATATATAGGTGAATCCACATGAATTTAACATTTTTTTTAAAAATTAGACAAATCCCACGGAATTTGTAGATTATATTGATATTTATATAGTTAAAAAACTCGAAAAAACGAAATTTTTTGAAGGATTTTTTTTGTGGGGAAATTCGAAACCAGTGACATAATACAGTTCAGTCATGTATACTAAACACTCTGTGAAAGAATTAGCACAATCGGTTGGAATATAGAGATTTTATTAACGTTTATAGCAAAATCGTGTTTTTACCGCAAGAAACAACGATTTTTACAATTTGACCATTTTCACAAACAAACCCATATTCCTCTGCATGCGAACGTGAAATTGTTGTTATATATAGGTGACTCCACATGAATTTAACATTTTTTTAAGAAATTAGACAAATCCCCAGGAATTTGTAGATTTTATTGATATTTATATAGTTAAAAATCTCGCAAAAACGAAATTTTTTGAAGGATTTTTTTTTGTGGGGAAAATCGAAACCAGTGATATAATACAGTTCAATTATGTATACTAAACACTCTGTGAAAGAATTAGCACAATCGGTTGGAATATAGAGATTTTATTAACGTTTATAACAAAATCGTGTTTTTACCGCAAGAAACGACGATTTTTACAATTGGACGATTTATACAAACAAACCCATATTCCTCTGCATGCGAACGTGAAATTGTTGTTACATTCAGGTGACTCCAAATGAATTTAACATTTTTTTAAGAAATTAGACAAATCCCACGGAATTTGTAGATTTTATTGATATTGATATAGTTAAAATCTCGCAAAAACGAAATTTTTTGAAGGATTTTTTTTTGTGGGGAAAATCGAAACCAGTGATATAATACAGTTCAATCATGTATACTAAACACTCTGTCAAAGAATTAGCACAATCGGTTGGAATATAGAGATTTTATTACGTTTATAGCAAAATCGTGTTTTTACCGCAAGAAACGACGATTTTTACAATTGGACGATTTACACAAACAAACCCATATTCCTCTGCATGCGAAAGTGAAATCGTTGTTATATATAGGTGAATCCACATGAATTTAACATTTTTTTAAGAAATTAGACAAATCCCACTGAATTTGTAGATTTTATTGATATTTATATAGTTAAAATCTCGCAAAAACGAAATTTTTTGAAGGATTTTTTTTTGTGGGGAAAATCGAAACCAGTGATATATAAACAGTTCAATTATGTATACTAAACACTCTGTGAAAGAATTAGCACAATCGGTTGGAATATAGAGATTTTATTAACGTTTATAACAAAATCGTGTTTTTACCGCAATAACGACGATTTTTACAATTGGACGATTTACACAAACAAACCCAGATTCCTCTGCATGCGAACGTGAAATTGTTGTTATATACAGGTGACTCCACATGAATTTAACATTTTTTTAAGAATTAGACAAATCCCACGGAATTTGTAGATTATATTGATATTTATATAGTTAAAAAACTCGAAAAAACGAAATTTTTTGAAGGATTTTTTTTTGTGGGGAAATTCGAAACCAGTGCCATAATAAAGTTCAGTCATGTATACTAAACACTCTGTGAAAGAATTAGCACAATCGGTTGGAATATAGAGCTTTTATTAACGTTTATAGCAAAATCGTGTTTTTACCGCAAGAAACAACGATTTTTACAATTTGACCATTTTCACAAACAAACCCATATTCCTCTGCATGCGAACGTGAAATTGTTGTTATATATAGGTGACTCCACATGAATTTAACATTTTTTTAAGAAATTAGACAAATCCCCCTGAATTTGTAGATTTTATTGATATTTATATAGTTAAAATCTCGCAAAAACGAAATTTTTTGAAGGATTTTTTTTGTGGGGAATATCGAAACCAGTGATATAATACAGTTCAATTATGTATACTAAACGCTCTGTGAAAGAATTAGCACAATCGGTTGGAATATAGAGATTTTTATTAACGTTTAAACAAAATCGTGTTTTTACCGCAAGAAACGACGATTTTTACAATTGGACGATTTACACAAACAAACCCATATTCCTCTGCATGCGAACGTGAAATTGTTGTTATATACAGGTGACTCCACATGAATTTAACATTTGTTTAAGAAATTAGACAAATCCCACGGAATTTGTAGATTATATTGATATTTATATAGTTAAAAAACTCGCAAAAACGAAATTTTTTGAAGGATTTTTTTTTGTGGGGAAAATCGAAACCAGTGATATACTACAGTTCAATCATGTATACTAAACACTCTGTCCAAGAATTAGCACAATCGGTTGCAATATAGAGATTTTATTAATGTTTATAGCAAAATCGTGTTTTTACCGCAAGAAACGACGATTTTTACAATTGGACGATTTACACAAACAAACCCATATTCCTCTGCATGCGAACGTGAAATTGTTGTTATATATAGGTGAATCCACATGAATTTAACATTTTTTTAAGAAATTAGACAAATCCCAAGGAATTTGTAGATTTTATTGATATTTATATAGTTAAAATCTCGCAAAAACGAAGTTTTTTGAAGGATTTTTTTTTGTGGGGAAAATCGAAACCAGTGATATAATACAGTTCAATCATGTATACTAAACACTCTGTGAAAGAATTAGCACAATCGGTTGGAATATAGAGATTTTATTAACGTTTATAACAAAATCGTGTTTTTACCGCAAGAACGACGATTTTTACAATTGGACGATTTACACAAACAAACCCATATTCCTCTGCATGCGAACGTGAAATTGTTGTTACATACAGGTGACTCCACATGAATTTAACATTTTTTTAAGAAATTAGACAAATCCCACGGAATTTGTAGATTTTATTGATATTGATATAGTTAAAATCTCGCAAAAACGAAATTTTTTGAAGATTTTTTTTTTGTGGGAAAATCGAAACCAGTGATATAATACAGTTCAATCATGTATACTAAACACTCTGTCAAAGAATTAGCACAATCGGTTGGAATATAGAGATTTTATTAACGTTTATAGCAAAATCGTGTTTTTACCGCAAGAAACGACGATTTTTACAATTGGACGATTTACACAAACAAACCCATATTCCTCTGCATGCGAAAGTGAAATTGTTGTTATATATAGGTGAATCCACATGAATTTAACATTTTTTTAAGAAATTAGACAAATCCCACGGAATTTGTAGATTATATTGATATTTATATAGTTAAAAAACTCGAAAAAACGAAATTTTTGAAGGATTTTTTTTTGTGGGGAAATTCGAAACCAGTGACATAATACAGTTCAATCATGTATACTAAACACTTTGTGAAAGAATTAGCACAATCGGTTGGAATATAGAGATTTTATTAACGTTTATAGCAAAATCGTGTTTTTACCGCAAGAAACGACGATTTTTACAATTGGACGATTTACACAAACAAACCCATATTCCTCTGCATGCGAACGTGAAATTGTTGTTATATACAGGTGACTCCACATGAATTTAACATTTTTTAAGAAATTAGACAAATCCCACGGAATTTGTAGATTTTATTGATATTTATATAGTTAAAATCTCGCAAAAACGAAATTTTTTGAAGGATTTTTTTTTTTGTGGGGAAAATCGAAACCAGTGATATAATACAGTTCAATTATGTATACTAAACACTCTGTGAAAGTATTAGCACAATCGGTTGGAATATAGAGATTTTATTAACGTTTAAACAAAATCGTGTTTTTACCGCAAGAAACGACGATTTTTACAATTGGACGATTTACACAAACAAACCCATATTCCTCTGCATGCGAACGTGAAATTGTTGTTATATACAGGTGACTCCACATGAATTTAACATTTGTTTAAGAAATTAGACAAATCCCACGGAATTTGTAGATTATATTGATATTTATATAGTTAAAAAACTCGCAAAAACGAAATTTTTTGAAGGATTTTTTTTTGTGGGGAAAATCGAAACCAGTGATATAATACAGTTCAATCATGTATACTAAACACTCTGTCCAAGAATTAGCACAATCGGTTGCAATATAGAGATTTTATTAATGTTTATAGCAAAATCGTGTTTTTACCGCAAGAAACGACGATTTTTACAATTGGACGATTTACACAAACAAACCCATATTCCTCTGCATGCGAACGTGAAATTGTTGTTATATATAGGTGAATACACATGAATTTAACATTTTTTTAAGAAATTAGACAAATCCCAAGGAATTTGTAGATTTTATTGATATTTATATAGTTAAAATCTCGCAAAAACGAAGTTTTTTGAAGGATTTTTTTTTGTGGGGAAAATCGAAACCAGTGATATAATACAGTTCAATTATGTATACTAAACACTCTGTGAAAGAATTAGCACAATCGGTTGGAATATAGAGATTTTATTAACGTTTATAACAAAATCGTGTTTTTACCGCAAGAAACGACGATTTTTACAATTGGACGATTTACACAAACAAACCCATATTCCTCTGCATGCGAACGTGAAATTGTTGTTACATACAGGTGACTCCACATGAATTTAACATTTTTTTAAGAAATTAGACAAATCCCACGGAATTTGTAGATTTTATTGATATTGATATAGTTAAAATCTCGCAAAAACGAAATTTTTTGAAGGATTTTTTTTTGTGGGAAAATCGAAACCAGTGATATAATACAGTTCAATCATGTATACTAAACACTCTGTCAAAGAATTAGCACAATCGGTTGGAATATAGAGATTTTATTAACGTTTATAGCAAAATCGTGTTTTACCGCAAGAAACGACGATTTTTACAATTGGACGATTTACACAAACAAACCCATATTCCTCTGCATGCGAACGTGAAATTGTTGTTATATATAGGTGAATCCACATGAATTTAACATTTTTTTAAGAAATTAGACAAATCCCACTGAATTTGTAGATTTTATTGATATTTATATAGTTAGAAAACTCGCAAAACGAAATTTTTTGAAGGATTTTTTTTGTGGGGAAAATCGAAACCAGTGACATAATACAGTTCAATCATGTATACTAAACACTCTGCGAAAGAATTAGCACAATCGGTTGGAATATAGAGATTTTATTAACGTTTATAACAAAATCGTGTTTTTTACCGCAAGAAACGACGATTTTTACAATTGGACGATTTACACAAACAAACCCATATTCCTCTGCATGCGAACGTGAAATTGTTGTCATATACAGGTGACTCCACATGAATTTAACATTTTTTTAAGAAATTAGACAAATCCCAAGGAATTTGTATATTTTATAAATATTTATATAGTTAATAATCTCGCAAAAACGAAATTTTTTGAAGGATTTTTTTTTGTGGGGAAAATCGAAACCAGTGATATAATACAGTTCAATTATGTATACTAAACACTCTGTGAAAGTATTAGCACAATCGGTTGGAATAGAGAGATTTTATTAACGTTTATAACAAAATCGTGTTTTTACTGCAAGAAACGACGATTTTACAATTGGACGATTTACACAAACAAACCCATATTCCTCTGCATGCGAACGTGAAATTGTTGTTATATACAGGTGACTCCACATGAATTTAACATTTTTTTAAGAAATTAGACAAATCCCACGGAATTTGTAGATTATATTGATATTTATATAGTTAAAAAACTCGCAAAAACGAAATTTTTTGAAGGATTTTTTTTTGTGGGGAAACTCGAAACCTGTGACATAATACAGTTCAATTATGTATACTAAACACTCTGTGAAAGTATTAGCACAATCGGTTGAATAGAGAGATTTTATTAACGTTTAAACAAAATCGTGTTTTTACCGCAAGAAACGACGATTTTTACAATTGGACGATTTACACAAACAAACCCATATTCCTCTGCATGCGAACGTGAAATTGTTGTTATATATAGGTGAATCCACATGAATATAACATTTTTTTAAGAAATTAGACAAATCCCACGGAATTTGTAGATTTTATTGATATTTATATAGTTAAAATCTCGCAAAAACGAAATTTTTGAAGGTTTTTTTTTTGTGGGGAAAATCGAAACCAGTGATATAATACAGTTCAATTATGTATACTAAACACTCTGTGAAAGAATTAGCACAATCGGTTGGAATTATAGAGATTTTATTAACGTTTATAACAAAATCGTGTTTTTAATGCAAGAAACGACGATTTTTACAATTGGACGATTTACACAAACAAACCCATATTCCTCTGCATGCGAACGTGAAATTGTTGTTACATACAGGTGACTCCACATGAATTTAACATTTTTTTTAAGAAATTAGACAAATCCCACGGAATTTGTAGATTTTATTGATATTGATATAGTTAAAATCTCGCAAAAACGAAATTTTTTGAAGGATTTTTTTTTTGTGGGGAAAATCGAAACCAGTGATATAATACAGTTCAATCATGTATACTAAACACTCTGTCAAAGAATTAGCACAATCGGTTGGAATATAGAGATTTTATTAACGTTTATAGCAAAATCGTGTTTTTACCGCAAGAAACGACGATTTTTACAATTGGACGATTTACACAAACAAACCCATATTCCTCTGCATGCGAAAGTGAAATCGTTGTTATATATAGGTGAATCCACGTGAATTTAACATTTTTTTAAGAAATTAGACAAATCCCACTGAATTTGTAGATTTTATTGATATTTATATAGTTAGAAAACTCGCAAAAACGAAATTTTTTGAAGGATTTTTTTTGTGGGGAAAATCAAAACAGTGACATAATACAGTTCAATCATGTATACTAAACACTCTGTCAAAGAATTAGCACAATTGGTTGGAATATAGAGATTTTATTAACGTTTATAGCAAAATCGTGTTTTTACAACAAGAAACGACGATTTTTACAATTGGACGATTTACACAAACAAACCCTTATTCCTCCGCATGCGAACGTGAAATTGTTGTTATATATAGGTGAATCCACATGAATTTACATTTTTTTAAGAAATTAGACAAATCCCACGGAATTTGTAGATTATATTGATATTTATATAGTTAAAAAACTCGAAAAAACGAAATTTTTTGAAGGATTTTTTTTTTGTGGGGAAATTCGAAACCAGTGACATAATACAGTTCAATCATGTATACTAAACACTTTGTGAAAGAATTAGCACAATCGGTTGGAATATAGAGATTTTATTAACGTTTATAGCAAAATCGTGTTTATACCGCAAGAAACGACGATTTTTACAATTGGACGATTTACACAAACAAACCCATATTCCTCTGCATGCGAACGTGAAATTGTTGTTATATACAGGTGACTCCACATGAATTTAACATTTTTTTAGAAATTAGACAAATCCCACGGAATTTGTAGATTTTATTGATATTTATATAGTTAAAATCTCGCAAAAACGAAATTTTTGAAGGATTTTTTTTTTTGTGGGGAAAATCGAAACCAGTGATATAATACAGTTCAATTATGTATACTAAACACTCTGTGAAAGTATTAGCACAATCGGTTGGAATAGAGAGATTTTATTAACGTTTAAACAAAATCGTGTTTTTACCGCAAGAAACGACGATTTTTACAATTGGACGATTTACACAAACAAACCCATATTCCTCTGCATGCGAACGTGAAATTGTTGTTATATACAGGTGACTCCACATGAATTTAACATTTTTTTAAGAAATTAGACAAATCCCACGGAATTTGTAGATTATATTGATATTTATATAGTTAAAAAACTCGCAAAAACGAAATTTTTTGAAGGATTTTTTTTTGTGGGGAAAATCGAAACCAGTGATATAATACAGTTCAATCATGTATACTAAACACTCTGTCCAAGAATTAGCACAATCGGTTGGAATATAGAGATTTTATTAACGTTTATAGCAAAATCGTGTTTTTACCGCAAGAAACGACGATTTTTACAATTGGACGATTTACACAAACAAACCCATATTCCTCTGCATGCGAACGTGAAATTGTTGTTATATATAGGTGAATCCACATGAATTTAACATTTTTTTAAGAAATTAGACAAATCCCAAGGAATTTCTAGATTTTATTGATATTTATATAGTTAAAATCTCGCAAAAACGAAGTTTTTTGAAGGATTTTTTTTTGTGGGGAAAATCGAAACCAGTGATATAATACAGTTCAATTATGTATACTAAACACTCTGTGAAAGAATTAGCACAATCGGTTGGAATATAGAGATTTTATTAACGTTTATAACAAAATCGTGTTTTTACCGCAAGAAACGACGATTTTTACAATTGGACGATTTACACAAACAAATCCATATTCCTCTGCATGCGAACGTGAAATTGTTGTTACATACAGGTGACTCCACATGAATTTAATATTTTTTTAAGAAATTAGACAAATCCCACGGAATTTGTAGATTTTATTGATATTGATATAGTTAAAATCTCGCAAAAACGAAATTTTTTGAAGGATTTTTTTTTGTATGGAAAATCGAAACCAGTGACATAATACAGTTCAATCATGTATACTACACACTCTGTGAAAGAATTAGCACATTCGGTTGGAATATAGAGATTTTATTAGCGTTTATAGCAAAATCGTGTTTTTACCGCAAGAAACGACGATTTTTACAATTTGACGATTTTCACGAACAAACCCATATTCCTCTGCATGCGAACGTGAAATTGTTGTTATATATAGGTGACTCCACATGAATTTAACATTTTTTTAAGAAATTAGACAAATCCCCCGGAATTTGTAGATTTTATTGATATTTATATAGTTAAAATCTCGCAAAAACGAAATTTTTTGAAGGATTTTTTTTTGTGGGGAAAATCGAAACCAGTGATATAATACAGTTCAATCATGTATACTAAACACTCTGTCCAACAATTAGCACAATCGGTTGGAATATAGAGATTTTATTAATGTTTATAGCAAAATCGTGTTTTTACCGCAAGAAACGACGATTTTTACAATTGGACTATTTACACAAACAAACCCATATTCCTCTGCATGCGAACGTGAAATTGTTGTTATATATAGGTGAATCCACATGAATTTAACATTTTTTTAAGAAATTAGACAAATCCCACGGAATTTGAAGATTATATTGATATTTATATAGTTAAAAAACTCGAAAAATCGAAATTTTTTGAAGGATTTTTTTTTGTGGGGAAATTCGAAACCAGTGACATAATACAGTTCAATCTGTATACTAAACACTCTGTGAAAGAATTAGCACAATCGGTTGGAATATAGAGATTTTATTAACGTTTAAACAAAATCGTGTTTTTACCGCAAGAAACGACGATTTTTACAATTGGACGATTTACACAAACAAACCCATATTCCTCTGCATGCGAACGTGAAATTGTTGTTACATACAGGTGACTCCACATGAATTTAACATTTTTTTAAGAAATTAGACAAATCCCACGGAATTTGTAGATTTTATTGATATTGATATAGTTAAAATCTCGCAAAAACGAAATTTTTTGAAGGATTTTTTTTTTTGTGGGGAAAATCGAAACCAGTGATATAATACAGTTCAATCATGTTTACTAAACACTCTGTCAAAGAATTAGCACAATCGGTTGGAATATAGAGATTTTATTAACGTTTATAGCAAAATCGTGTTTTTACCGCAAGAAACGACGATTTTTACAATTGGACGATTTACACAAACAAACCCACATTCCTCTGCATGCGAAAGTGAAATTGTTGTTATATATAGGTGAATCCACATGAATTTAACATTTTTTTAAGAAATTAGACAAATCCCACTGAATTTGTAGATTTTATTGATATTTATATAGTTAGAAAACTCGCAAAAACGAAATTTTTTGAAGGATTTTTTTTGTGGGGAAAATCGAAACCAGTGATATAATACAGTTCAATTATGTATACTAAACACTCTGTGAAAGAATTAGCACAATCGGTTGGAATATAGAGATTTTATTAACGTTTATAACAAAATCGTGTTTTTACCGCAAGAAACGACGATTTTTACAATTGGACGATTTACACAAACAAACCCATATTCCTCTGCATGCGAACGTGAAATTGTTGTTATATACAGGTGACTCCACATGAATTTAACATTTTTTTAAGAAATTAGACAAATCCCACGGAATTTGTATATTTTATAAATATTTATATAGTTAATAATCTCGCAAAAACGAAATTTTTTGAAGGATTTTTTTTTGTGGGGAAAATCGAAACCAGTGATATAATACAGTTCAATTATGTATACTAAACACTCTGTGAAAGTATTAGCACAATCGGTTGGAATATAGAGATTTTATTAACGTTTAAACAAAATCGTGTTTTTACCGCTAGAAACGACGATTTTTACAATTGGACGATTTACACAAACAAACCCATATTCCTCTGCATGCGAACGTGAAATTGTTGTTATATACAGGTGACTAAACATGAATTTAACATTTTTTTAAGAAATTAGACAAATCCCACGGAATTTGTAGATTATATTGATATTTATATAGTTAAAAAACTCGCAAAAACGAAATTTTTTGAAGGATTTTTTTTTGTGGGGAAAATCGAAACCAGTGACATAATACAGTTCAATCATGTATACTAAACACTCTGTGAAAGAATTAGCACAATCGGTTGGAATATAGAGATTTTATTAGCGTTTATAGCAAAATCGTGTTTTTACCGCAAGAAACGACGATTTTTACAATTTGACGATTTTCACGAACAAACCCATATTCCTCTGCATGCGAACGTGAAATTGCAGTTATATATAGGTGACTCCACATGAATTTAACATTTTTTTAAGAAATTAGACAAATCCCCCGGAATTTGTAGATTTTATTGATATTTATATAATTAAAATCTCGCAAAAACGAAATTTTTTGAAGGATTTTTTTTTGTGGGGAATATCGAAACCAGTGATATAATACAGTTCAATCATGTATACTAAACACTCTGTGAAAGAATTAGCACAATCGGTTGGAATATAGAGATTTTATTAATGTTTATAACAAAATCGTGTTTTTACCGCAAGAAACGACGATTTTTACAATTGGACGATTTTCACAAACAAACCCATATTCCTCTGCATGCGAACGTGAAATTGTTGTTATATATAGGTGAATCCACATGAATTTAACATTTTTTAAGAAATTAGACAAATCCCACGGAATTTGTAAATTTTATTGATATTTATATAGTTAAAATCTTGCAAAAACGAAATTTTTTGAAGGATTTTTTTGTGGGGAAAATCGAAACCAGTGATATAATACAGTTCAATTATGTATACTAAACACTCTGTGAAAGAATTAGCACAATCGGTTGGAATATAGAGATTTTATTAACGTTTATAACAAAATCGTGTTTTTACCGCAAGAAACGACGATTTTTACAATTGGACGATTTACACAAACAAACCCATATTCCTCTGCATGCGAACGTGAAATTGTTGTTACATTCAGGTGACTCCACATGAATTTAACATTTTTTTAAGAAATTAGACAAATCCCACGGAATTTGTAGATTTTATTGATATTGATATAGTTAAAATCTCGCAAAAACGAAATTTTTTGAAGGATTTTTTTTTGTGGGGAAAATCGAAACCAGTGATATAATACAGTTCAATCATGTATACTAAACACTCTGTCAAAGAATTAGCACAATCGGTTGGAATATAGAGATTTTATTAACGATTATAGCAAAATCGTGTTTTTACCCCAAGAAACGACGATTTTTACAATTGGACGATTTACACAAACAAACCCATATTCCTCTGCATGCGAAAGTGAAATCGTTGTTATATATAGGTGAATCCACATGAATTTAACATTTTTTTAAGAAATTAGACAAATCCCACTGAATTTGTAGATTTTATTGATATTTATATAGTTAAAATCTCGCAAAAACGAAATTTTTTGAAGGATTTTTTTTTTTGTGGGGAAAATCGAAACCAGTGATATAATACAGTTCAATCATGTATACTAAACACTCTGTCCAAGAATTAGCACAATCGGTTGGAATATAGAGATTTTATTAATGTTTATAGCAAAATCGTGTTTTTACCGCAAGAAACGACGATTTTTACAATTGGACGATTTACACAAACAAATCCATATTCCTCTGCATGCGAACGTGAAATTGTTGTTATATACAGGTGACTCCACATGAATTTAACATTTTTTTAAGAAATTAGACAAATCCCACGGAATTTGTATATTTTATAAATATTTATATAGTTAATAATCTCGCAAAAACGAAATTTTTTGAAGGATTTTTTTTTGTGGGGAAAATCGAAACCAGTGATATAATACAGTTCAATCATGTATACTAAACACTCTGTCAAAGAATTAGCACAATCGGTTGGAATATAGAGATTTTATTAACGTTTATAGCAAAATCGTGTTCTTACCGCAAGAAACGACGATTTTTACAATTGGACGATTTACACAAACAAACCCTTATTCCTCCGCATGCGAACGTGAAATTGTTGTTATATATAGGTGAATCCACATGAATTTAACATTTTTTTAAGAAATTAGACAAATCCCACGGAATTTGTAGATTATATTGATATTTATATAGTTAAAAAACTCGAAAAAACGAAATTTTTTGAAGGATTTTTTTTTGTTGGGAAATTCGAAACCAGTGACATAATACAGTTCAGTCATGTATACTAAACACTCTGTGAAAGAATTAGCACAATCGGTTGGAATATAGAGATTTTATTAACGTTTATAGCAAAATCGTGTTTTTACCGCAAGAAACAACGATTTTTACAATTTGACCATTTTCACAAACAAACCCATATTCCTCTGCATGCGAACGTGAAATTGTTGTTATATATAGGTGAATCCACATGAATTTAACATTTTTTTAAGAAATTAGACAAATCCCCCGGAATTTGTAGATTTTATTGATATTTACATAGTTAGAATCTCGCAAAAACGAAATTTTTTGAAGGATTTTTTTTTGTGGGGAAAATCGAAACCAGTGATATAATACAGTTCAATTATGTATACTAAACACTCTGTGAAAGAATTAGCACAATCGGTTGGAATATAGAGATTTTATTAACGTTTATAACAAAATCGTGTTTTTACCGCAAGAAACGACGATTTTTACAATTGGACGATTTACACCAACAAACCCATATTCCTCTGAATGCGAACGTGAAATTGTTGTTATATACAGGTGACTCCACATGAATTTAACATTTTTTTAAGAAATTAGACAAATCCCACGGAATTTGTAGATTTTATTGATATTTATATAGTTAAAATCTCGCAAAAACGAAATTTTTTGAAGGATTTTTTTTTTGTGGGGAAAATCGAAACCTGTGATATAATACAGTTCAATTATGTATACTAAACACTCTGTGAAAGAATTAGCACAATCGGTTGGAATATAGAGATTTTATTAACGTTTATAACAAAATCGTGTTTTTACCGCAAGAAACGACGATTTTTACAATTGGACGATTTACACAAACAAACCCATATTCCTCTGCATGCGAACGTGAAATTGTTGTTACATTCAGGTGAATCCACATGAATTTAACATTTTTTTAAGAAATTAGACAAATCCCACGGAATTTGTAGATTTTATTGATATTGATATAGTTAAAAACTCGCAAAAACGAAATTTTTTGAAGGATTTTTTTTTGTGGGGAAAATCGAAACCAGTGATATAATACAGTTCAATCATGTATACTAAACACTCTGTCAAAGAATTAGCACAATCGGTTGGAATATAGAGATTTTATTAACGTTTATAGCAAAATCGTGTTTTTACCGCAAGAAACGACGATTTTTACAATTGGACGATTTACACAAACAAACCCATATTCCTCTGCATGCGAAAGTGAAATCGTTGTTATATATAGGTGAATCCACATGAATATAACATTTTTTTAAGAAATTAGACAAATCCCACGGAATTTGTAGATTTTATTGATATTTATATAGTTAAAATCTCGCAAAAACAAAATTTTTTGAAGGTTTTTTTTTGTGGGGAAAATCGAAACCAGTGATATAATACAGTTCAATTATGTATACTAAACACTCTGTGAAAGAATTAGCACAATCGGTTGGAATATAGAGATTTTATTAACGTTTATAACAAAATCGTGTTTTTAATGCAAGAAACGACGATTTTTACAATTGGACGATTTACACAAACAAACCCATATTCCTCTGCATGCGAACGTGAAATTGTTGTTACATACAGGTGACTCCACATGAATTTAACATTTTTTTTAAGAAATTAGACAAATCCCACGGAATTTGTAGATTTTATTGATATTGATATAGTTAAAATCTCGCAAAAACGAAATTTTTTGAAGGATTTTTTTTTTGTGGGGAAAATCGAAACCAGTGATATAATACAGTTCAATCATGTATACTAAACACTCTGTCAAAGAATTAGCACAATCGGTTGGAATATAGAGATTTTATTAACGTTTATAGCAAAATCGTGTTTTTACCGCAAGAAACGACGATTTTTACAATTGGACGATTTACACAAACAAACCCATATTCCTCTGCATGCGAAAGTGAAATCGTTGTTATATATAGGTGAATCCACGTGAATTTAACATTTTTTTAAGAAATTAGACAAATCCCACTGAATTTGTAGATTTTATTGATATTTATATAGTTAGAAAACTCGCAAAAACGAAATTTTTTGAAGGATTTTTTTGTGGGGAAAATCGAAACCAGTGACATAATACAGTTCAATCATGTATACTAAACACTCTGTCAAAGAATTAGCACAATTGGTTGGAATATAGAGATTTTATTAACGTTTATAGCAAAATCGTGTTTTTACAACAAGAAACGACGATTTTTACAATTGGACGATTTACACAAACAAACCCTTATTCCTCCGCATGCGAACGTGAAATTGTTGTTATATATAGGTGAATCCACATGAATTTAACATTTTTTTAAGAAATTAGACAAATCCCACGGAATTTGTAGATTATATTGATATTTATATAGTTAAAAAACTCGAAAAAACGAAATTTTTTGAAGGATTTTTTTTTGTGGGGAAATTCGAAACCAGTGACATAATACAGTTCAATCATGTATACTAAACACTTTGTGAAAGAATTAGCACAATCGGTTGGAATATAGAGATTTTATTAACGTTTATAGCAAAATCGTGTTTTTACCGCAAGAAACGACGATTTTTACAATTGGACGATTTACACAAACAAACCCATATTCCTCTGCATGCGAACGTGAAATTGTTGTTATATACAGGTGACTCCACATGAATTTAACATTTTTTTAAGAAATTAGACAAATCCCACGGAATTTGTAGATTTTATTGATATTTATATAGTTAAAATCTCGCAAAAACGAAATTTTTTGAAGGATTTTTTTTTTTGTGGGGAAAATCGAAACCAGTGATATAATACAGTTCAATTATGTATACTAAACACTCTGTGAAAGTATTAGCACAATCGGTTGGAATATAGAGATTTTATTAACGTTTATAACAAAATCGTGTTTTTACCGCAAGAAACGACGATTTTTACAATTGGACGATTTACACAAACAAACCCATATTCCTCTGCATGCGAACGTGAAATTGTTGTTATATACAGGTGACTCCACATGAATTTAACATTTTTTTAAGAAATTAGACAATTCCCACGGAATTTGTAGATTATATTGATATTTATATAGTTAAAAAACTCGCAAAAACGAAATTTTTTGAAGGATTTTTTTTTTGTGGGGAAAATCGAAACCAGTGATATAATACAGTTCAATCATGTATACTAAACACTCTGTCCAAGAATTAGCACAATCGGTTGGAATATAGAGATTTTATTAATGTTTATAGCAAAATCGTGTTTTTACCGCAAGAAACGACGATTTTTACAATTGGACGATTTACACAAACAAACCCATATTCCTCTGCATGCGAACGTGAAATTGTTGTTATATATAGGTGAATCCACATGAATTTAATATTTTTTTAAGAAATTAGACAAATCCCAAGGAATTTCTAGATTTTATTGATATTTATATAGTTAAAATCTCGCAAAAACGAAGTTTTTTGAAGGATTTTTTTTTGTGGGGAAAATCGAAACCAGTGATATAATACAGTTCAATTATGTATACTAAACACTCTATGAAAGAATTAGCACAATCGGTTGGAATATAGAGATTTTATTAACGTTTATAACAAAATCGTGTTTTTACCGCAAGAAACGACGATTTTTACAATTGGACGATTTACACAAACAAATCCATATTCCTCTGCATGCGAACGTGAAATTGTAGTTACATACAGGTGACTCCACATGAATTTAACATTTTTTTAAGAAATTAGACAAATCCCACGGAATTTGTAGATTTTATTGATATTGATATAGTTAAAATCTCGCAAAAACGAAATTTTTTGAAGGATTTTTTTTTGTGGGGAAAATCGAAACCAGTGACATAATACAGTTCAATCATGTATACTACACACTCTGTGAAAGAATTAGCACATTCGGTTGGAATATAGAGATTTTATTAGCGTTTATAGCAAAATCGTGTTTTTACCGCAAGAAACGACGATTTTTACAATTTGACGATTTTCAAGAAACAAACCCATATTCCTCTGCATGCGAACGTGAAATTGTTGTTATATATAGGTGACTCCACATGAATTTAACATTTTTTTAAGAAATTAGACAAATCCCCCGGAATTTGTAGATTTTATTGATATTTATATAGTTAAAATCTCGCAAAAACGAAATTTTTTGAAGGATTTTTTTTTGTGGGGAAAATCGAAACCAGTGATATAATACAGTTCAATCATGTATACTAAACACTCTGTCCAACAATTAGCACAATCGGTTGGAATATAGAGATTTTATTAATGTTTATAGCAAAATCGTGTTTTTACCGCAAGAAACGACGATTTTTACAATTGGACTATTTACACAAACAAACCCATATTCCTCTGCATGCGAACGTGAAATTGTTGTTATATATAGGTGAATCCACATGAATTTAACATTTTTTTAAGAAATTAGACAAATCCCACGGAATTTGTAGATTATATTGATATTTATATAGTTAAAAAACTCGAAAAATCGAAATTTTTTGAAGGATTTTTTTTTTGTGGGGAAATTCGAAACCAGTGACATAATACAGTTCAATCTGTATACTAAACACTCTGTGAAAGAATTAGCACAATCGGTTGGAATATAGAGATTTTATTAACGTTTATAACAAAATCGTGTTTTTACCGCAAGAAACGACGATTTTTACAATTGGACGATTTACACAAACAAACCCATATTCCTCTGCATGCGAACGTGAAATTGTTGTTACATACAGGTGACTCCACATGAATTTAACATTTTTTTAAGAAATTAGACAAATCCCACGGAATTTGTAGATTTTATTGATATTGATATAGTTAAAATCTCGCAAAAACGAAATTTTTTGAAGGATTTTTTTTTTTGTGGGGAAAATCGAAACCAGTGATATAATACAGTTCAATCATGTTTACTAAACACTCTGTCAAAGAATTAGCACAATCGGTTGGAATATAGAGATTTTATTAACGTTTATAGCAAAATCGTGTTTTTACCGCAAGAAACGACGATTTTTACAATTGGACGATTTACACAAACAAACCCACATTCCTCTGCATGCGAAAGTGAAATTGTTGTTATATATAGGTGAATCCACATGAATTTAACATTTTTTTAAGAAATTAGACAAATCCCACTGAATTTGTAGATTTTATTGATATTTATATAGTTAGAAAACTCGCAAAAACGAAATTTTTTGAAGGATTTTTTTTGTGGGGAAAATCGAAACCAGTGATATAATACAGTTCAATTATGTATACTAAACACTCTGTGAAAGAATTAGCACAATCGGTTGGAATATAGAGATTTTATTAACGTTTATAACAAAATCGTGTTTTTACCGCAAGAAACGACGATTTTTACAATTGGACGATTTACACAAACAAACCCATATTCCTCTACATGCGAACGTGAAATTGTTGTTATATACAGGTGACTCCACATGAATTTAACATTTTTTTAAGAAATTAGACAAATCCCACGGAATTTGTATATTTTATAAATATTTATATAGTTAATAATCTCGCAAAAACGAAATTTTTTGAAGGATTTTTTTTTGTGGGGAAAATCGAAACCAGTGATATAATACAGTTCAATTATGTATACTAAACACTCTGTGAAAGTATTAGCACAATCGGTTGGAATATAGAGATTTTATTAACGTTTAAACAAAATCGTGTTTTTACCGCAAGAAACGACGATTTTTACAATTGGACGATTTACACAAACAAACCCATATTCCTCTGCATGCGAACGTGAAATTGTTGTTATATACAGGTGACTAAACATGAATTTAACATTTTTTTAAGAAATTAGACAAATCCCACGGAATTTGTAGATTATATTGATATTTATATAGTTAAAAAACTCGCAAAAACGAAATTTTTTGAAGGATTTTTTTTTGTGGGGAAAATCGAAACCAGTGACATAATACAGTTCAATCATGTATACTAAACACTCTGTGAAAGAATTAGCACAATCGGTTGGAATATAGAGATTTTATTAGCGTTTATAGCAAAATCGTGTTTTTACCGCAAGAAACGACGATTTTTACAATTTGACGATTTTCACGAACAAACCCATATTCCTCTGCATGCGAACGTGAAATTGTAGTTATATATAGGTGACTCCACATGAATTTAACATTTTTTTAAGAAATTAGACAAATCCCCCGGAATTTGTAGATTTTATTGATATTTATATAGTTAAAATCTCGCAAAAACGAAATTTTTTGAAGGATTTTTTTTTGTGGGGAATATCGAAACCAGTGATATAATACAGTTCAATCATGTATACTAAACACTCTGTGAAAGAATTAGCACAATCGGTTGGTATATAGAGATTTTATTAATGTTTATAGCAAAATCGTGTTTTTACCGCAAGAAACGACGATTTTTACAATTGGACGATTTACACAAACAAACCCATATTCCTCTGCATGCGAACGTGAAATTGTTGTTATATATAGGTGAATCCACATGAATTTAACATTTTTTTAAGAAATTAGACAAATCCCACGGAATTTGTAAATTTTATTGATATTTATATAGTTAAAATCTTGCAAAAACGAAATTTTTTGAAGGATTTTTTTGTGGGGAAAATCGAAACCAGTGATATAATACAGTTCAATTATGTATACTAAACACTCTGTGAAAGAATTAGCACAATCGGTTGGAATATAGAGATTTTATTAACGTTTATAACAAAATCGTGTTTTTACCGCAAGAAACGACGATTTTTACAATTGGACGATTTACACAGACAAACCCATATTCCTCTGCATGCGAACGTGAAATTGTTGTTACATTCAGGTGACTCCACATGAATTTAACATTTTTTTAAGAAATTAGACAAATCCCACGGAATTTGTAGATTTTATTGATATTGATATAGTTAAAATCTCGCAAAAACGAAATTTTTTGAAGGATTTTTTTTTGTGGGGAAAATCGAAACCAGTGATATAATACAGTTCAATCATGTATACTAAACACTCTGTCAAAGAATTAGCACAATCGGTTGGAATATAGAGATTTTATTAACGATTATAGCAAAATCGTGTTTTTACCCCAAGAAACGACGATTTTTACAATTGGACGATTTACACAAACAAACCCATATTCCTCTGCATGCGAAAGTGAAATCGTTGTTATATATAGGTGAATCCACATGAATTTAACATTTTTTTAAGAAATTAGACAAATCCCACTGAATTTGTAGATTTTATTGATATTTATATAGTTAAAATCTCGCAAAAACGAAATTTTTTGAAGGATTTTTTTTTTTGTGGGGAAAATCGAAACCAGTGATATAATACAGTTCAATCATGTATAATAAACACTCTGTCCAAGAATTAGCACAATCGGTTGGAATATAGAGATTTTATTAATGTTTATAGCAAAATCGTGTTTTTACCGCAAGAAACGACGATTTTTACAATTGGACGATTTACACAAACAAATCCATATTCCTCTGCATGCGAACGTGAAATTGTTGTTATATACAGGTGACTCCACATGAATTTAACATTTTTTTAAGAAATTAGACAAATCCCACGGAATTTGTATATTTTATAAATATTTATATAGTTAATAATCTCGCAAAAACGAAATTTTTTGAAGGATTTTTTTTTGTGGGGAAAATCGAAACCAGTGATATAATACAGTTCAATCATGTATACTAAACACTCTGTCAAAGAATTAGCACAATCGGTTGGAATATAGAGATTTTATTAACGTTTATAGCAAAATCGTGTTCTTACCGCAAGAAACGACGATTTTTACAATTGGACGATTTACACAAACAAACCCTTATTCCTCCGCATGCGAACGTGAAATTGTTGTTATATATAGGTGAATCCACATGAATTTAACATTTTTTTAAGAAATTAGACAAATCCCACGGAATTTGTAGATTATATTGATATTTATATAGTTAAAAAACTCGAAAAAACGAAATTTTTTGAAGGATTTTTTTTTGTTGGGAAATTCGAAACCAGTGACATAATACAGTTCAGTCATGTATACTAAACACTCTGTGAAAGAATTAGCACAATCGGTTGGAATATAGAGATTTTATTAACGTTTATAGCAAAATCGTGTTTTTACCGCAAGAAACAACGATTTTTACAATTTGACCATTTTCACAAACAAACCCATATTCCTCTGCATGCGAACGTGAAATTGTTGTTATATATAGGTGAATCCACATGAATTTAACATTTTTTTAAGAAATTAGACAAATCCCCCGGAATTTGTAGATTTTATTGATATTTACATAGTTAGAATCTCGCAAAAACGAAATTTTTTGAAGGATTTTTTTTTGTGGGGAAAATCGAAACCAGTGATATAATACAGTTCAATTATGTATACTAAACACTCTGTGAAAGAATTAGCACAATCGGTTGGAATATAGAGATTTTATTAACGTTTATAACAAAATCGTGTTTTTACCGCAAGAAACGACGATTTTTACAATTGGACGATTTACACCAACAAACCCATATTCCTCTGAATGCGAACGTGAAATTGTTGTTATATACAGGTGACTCCACATGAATTTAACATTTTTTTAAGAAATTAGACAAATCCCACGGAATTTGTAGATTTTATTGATATTTATATAGTTAAAATCTCGCAAAAACGAAATTTTTTGAAGGATTTTTTTTTTGTGGGGAAAATCGAAACCAGTGATATAATACAGTTCAATTATGTATACTAAACACTCTGTGAAAGAATTAGCACAATCGGTTGGAATATAGAGATTTTATTAACGTTTATAACAAAATCGTGTTTTTACCGCAAGAAACGACGATTTTTATAATTGGACGATTTACACAAACAAACCCATATTCCTCTGCATGCGAACGTGAAATTGTTGTTACATTCAGGTGAATCCACATGAATTTAACATTTTTTTAAGAAATTAGACAAATCCCACGGAATTTGTAGATTTTATTGATATTGATATAGTTAAAATCTCGCAAAAACGAAATTTTTTGAAGGATTTTTTTTTGTGGGGAAAATCGAAACCAGTGATATAATACAGTTCAATCATGTATACTAAACACTCTGTCAAAGAATTAGCACAATCGGTTGGAATATAGAGATTTTATTAACGATTATAGCAAAATCGTGTTTTTACCCCAAGAAACGACGATTTTTACAATTGGACGATTTACACAAACAAACCCATATTCCTCTGCATGCGAAAGTGAAATCGTTGTTATATATAGGTGAATCCACATGAATTTAACATTTTTTTAAGAAATTAGACAAATCCCACTGAATTTGTAGATTTTATTGATATTTATATAGTTAAAATCTCGCAAAAAGGAAATTTTTTGAAGGATTTTTTTTTTTGTGGGGAAAATCGAAACCAGTGATATAATACAGTTCAATCATGTATACTAAACACTCTGTCCAAGAATTAGCACAATCGGTTGGAATATAGAGATTTTATTAATGTTTATAGCAAAATCGTGTTTTTACCGCAAGAAACGACGATTTTTACAATTGGACGATTTACACAAACAAATCCATATTCCTCTGCATGCGAACGTGAAATTGTTGTTATATACAGGTGACTCCACATGAATTTAACATTTTTTTAAGAAATTAGACAAATCCCACGGAATTTGTATATTTTATAAATATTTATATAGTTAATAATCTCGCAAAAACGAAATTTTTTGAAGGATTTTTTTTTGTGGGGAAAATCGAAACCAGTGATATAATACAGTTCAATCATGTATACTAAACACTCTGTCAAAGAATTAGCACAATCGGTTGGAATATAGAGATTTTATTAACGTTTATAGCAAAATCGTGTTCTTACCGCAAGAAACGACGATTTTTACAATTGGACGATTTACACAAACAAACCCTTATTCCTCCGCATGCGAACGTGAAATTGTTGTTATATATAGGTGAATCCACATGAATTTAACATTTTTTTAAGAAATTAGACAAATCCCACGGAATTTGTAGATTATATTGATATTTATATAGTTAAAAAACTCGAAAAAACGAAATTTTTTGAAGGATTTTTTTTTGTTGGGAAATTCGAAACCAGTGACATAATACAGTTCAGTCATGTATACTAAACACTCTGTGAAAGAATTAGCACAATCGGTTGGAATATAGAGATTTTATTAACGTTTATAGCAAAATCGTGTTTTTACCGCAAGAAACAACGATTTTTACAATTTGACCATTTTCACAAACAAACCCATATTCCTCTGCATGCGAACGTGAAATTGTTGTTATATATAGGTGAATCCACATGAATTTAACATTTTTTTAAGAAATTAGACAAATCCCCCGGAATTTGTAGATTTTATTGATATTTACATAGTTAGAATCTCGCAAAAACGAAATTTTTTGAAGGATTTTTTTTTGTGGGGAAAATCGAAACCAGTGATATAATACAGTTCAATTATGTATACTAAACACTCTGTGAAAGAATTAGCACAATCGGTTGGAATATAGAGATTTTATTAACGTTTATAACAAAATCGTGTTTTTACCGCAAGAAACGACGATTTTTACAATTGGACGATTTACACCAACAAACCCATATTCCTCTGAATGCGAACGTGAAATTGTTGTTATATACAGGTGACTCCACATGAATTTAACATTTTTTTAAGAAATTAGACAAATCCCACGGAATTTGTAGATTTTATTGATATTTATATAGTTAAAATCTCGCAAAAACGAAATTTTTTGAAGGATTTTTTTTTTGTGGGGAAAATCGAAACCAGTGATATAATACAGTTCAATTATGTATACTAAACACTCTGTGAAAGAATTAGCACAATCGGTTGGAATATAGAGATTTTATTAACGTTTATAACAAAATCGTGTTTTTACCGCAAGAAACGACGATTTTTATAATTGGACGATTTACACAAACAAACCCATATTCCTCTGCATGCGAACGTGAAATTGTTGTTACATTCAGGTGAATCCACATGAATTTAACATTTTTTTAAGAAATTAGACAAATCCCACGGAATTTGTAGATTTTATTGATATTGATATAGTTAAAAACTCGCAAAAACGAAATTTTTTGAAGGATTTTTTTTTGTGGGGAAAATCGAAACCAGTGATATAATACAGTTCAATCATGTATACTAAACACTCTGTCAAAGAATTAGCACAATCGGTTGGAATATAGAGATTTTATTAACGTTTATAGCAAAATCGTGTTTTTACCGCAAGAAACGACGATTTTTACAATTGGACGATTTACACAAACAAACCCATATTCCTCTGCATGCGAAAGTGAAATCGTTGTGATATATAGGTGAATCCACATGAATTTAACATTTTCTTAAGAAATTAGACAAATCCCACTGAATTTGTAGATTTTATTGATATTTATATAGTTAAAATCTCGCAAAAACGAAATTTTTTGAAGGATTTTTTTTTGTGGGGAAAATCGAAACCAGTGATATAATACAGTTCAATCATGTATACTAAACACTCTGTCCAAGAATTAGCACAATCGGTTGGAATATAGAGATTTTATTAATGTTTATAGCAAAATCGTGTTTTTACCGCAAGAAACGACGATTTTTACAATTGGACGATTTACACAAACAAACCCATATTCCTCTGCATGCGAACGTGAAATTGTTGTTATATACAGGTGACTCCACATGAATTTAACATTTTTTTAAGAAATTAGACAAATCCCACGGAATTTGTATATTTTATAAATATTTATATAGTTAATAATCTCGCAAAAACGAAATTTTTTGAAGGATTTTTTTTTGTGGGGAAAATCGAAACCAGTGATATAATACAGTTCAATCATGTATACTAAACACTCTGTCAAAGAATTAGCACAATCGGTTGGAATATAGAGATTTTATTAACGTTTATAGCAAAATCGTGTTTTTACCGCAAGAAACGACGATTTTTACAATTGGACGATTTACACAAACAAACCCTTATTCCTCCGCATGCGAACGTGAAATTGTTGTTATATATAGGTGAATCCACATGAATTTAACATTTTTTTAAGAAATTAGACAAATCCCACGGAATTTGTAGATTATATTGATATTTATATAGTTAAAAAACTCGAAAAAACGAAATTTTTTGAAGGATTTTTTTTTGTGGGGAAATTCGAAACCAGTGCCATAATAAAGTTCAGTCATGTATACTAAACACTCTGTGAAAGAATTAGCACAATCGGTTGGAATATAGAGATTTTATTAACGTTTATAGCAAAATCGTGTTTTTACCGCAAGAAACAACGATTTTTACAATTTGACCATTTTCACAAACAAACCCATATTCCTCTGCATGCGAACGTGAAATTGTTGTTATATATAGGTGACTCCACATGAATTTAACATTTTTTTAAGAAATTAGACAAATCCCCCGGAATTTGTAGATTTTATTGATATTTATATAGTTAAAATCTCGCAAAAACGAAATTTTTTGAAGGATTTTTTTTGTGGGGAAAATCGAAACCAGTGATATAATACAGTTCAATTATGTATACTAAACACTCTGTGAAAGAATTAGCACAATCGTTTGGAATATAGAGATTTTATTAACGTTTATAACAAAATCGTGTTTTTACCGCAAGAAACGACGATTTTTACAATTGGACGATTTACACAAACAAACCCATATTCCTCTGAATGCGAACGTGAAATTGTTGTTATATACAGGTGACTCCACATGAATTTAACATTTTTTTAAGAAATTAGACAAATCCCACGGAATTTGTAGATTTTATTGATATTTATATAGTTAAAATCTCGCAAAAACGAAGTTTTTTGAAGGATTTTTTTTTGTGGGGAAAATCGAAACCAGTGATATAATACAGTTCAATTATGTATACTAAACACTCTGTGAAAGTATTAGCACAATCGGTTGGAATATAGAGATTTTATTAACGTTTAAACAAAATCGTGTTTTTACCGCAAGAAACGACGATTTTTACAATTGGACGATTTACACAAACAAACCCATATTCCTCTGCATGCGAACGTGAAATTGTTGTTATATACAGGTGACTCCACATGAATTTAACATTTGTTTAAGAAATTAGACAAATCCCACGGAATTTGTAGATTATATTGATATTTATATAGTTAAAAACTCGCAAAAACGAAATTTTTTGAAGGATTTTTTTTTGTGGGGAAAATCGAAACCAGTGATATAATACAGTTCAATCATGTATACTAAACACTCTGTCCAAGAATTAGCACAATCGGTTGGAATATAGAGAGTTTATTAATGTTTATAGCAAAATCGTGTTTTTACCGCAAGAAACGACGATTTTTACAATTGGACGATTTACACAAACAAACCCATATTCCTCTGCATGCGAACGTGAAATTGTTGTTATATATAGGTGAATCCACATGAATTTAACATTTTTTTAAGAAATTAGACAAATCCCAAGGAATTTGTAGATTTTATTGATATTTATATAGTTAAAATCTCGCAAAAACGAAGTTTTTTGAAGGATTTTTTTTTGTGGGGAAAATCGAAACCAGTGATATAATACAGTTCAATTATGTATACTAAACACTCTGTGAAAGAATTAGCACAATCGGTTGGAATATAGGGATTTTATTAACGTTTATAACAAAATTGTGTTTTTACCGCAAGAAACGACGATTTTTACAATTGGACGATTTACACAAACAAACCCATATTCCTCTGCATGCGAACGTGAAATTGTTGTTACATACAGGTGACTCCACATGAATTTAACATTTTTTTAAGAAATTAGACAAATCCCACGGAATTTGTAGATTTTATTGATATTGATATAGTTAAAATCTCGCAAAAACGAAATTTTTTGAAGGATTTTTTTTTGTGGGGAAAATCGAAACCAGTGATATAATACAGTTCAATCATGTATACTAAACACTCTGTCAAAGAATTAGCACAATCGGTTGGAATATAGAGATTTTATTAACGTTTATAGCAAAATCGTGTTTTTACCGCAAGAAACGACGATTTTTACAATTGGACGATTTACACAAACAAACCCATATTGCTCAGCATGCGAAAGTGAAATTGTTGTTATATATAGGTGAATCCACATGAATTTAACATTTTTTTAAGAAATTAGACAAATCCCACTGAATTTGTAGATTTTATTGATATTTATATAGTTAGAAAACTCGCAAAAACGAAATTATTTGAAGGATTTTTTTTGTGGGGAAAATCGAAACCAGTGACATAATACAGTTCAATCATGTATACTAAACACTCTGTGAAAGAATTAGCACAATCGGTTGGAATATAGAGATTTTATTAACGTTTATAACAAAATCGTGTTTTTACCGCAAGAAACGACGATTTTTACAATTGGACGATTTACACAAACAAACCCATATTCCTCTGCATGCGAACGTGAAATTGTTGTTATATACAGGTGACTCCACATGAATTTAACATTTTTTTAAGAAATTAGACAAATCCCAAGGAATTTGTATATTTTATAAATATTTATATAGTTAATAATCTCGCAAAAACGAAATTTTTTGAAGGATTTTTTTTTGTGGGGAAAATCGAAACCAGTGATATAATACAGTTCAATTATGTATACTAAACACTCTGTGAAAGTATTAGCACAATCGGTTGGAATAGAGAGATTTTATTAACGTTTATAACAAAATCGTGTTTTTACCGCAAGAAACGACGATTTTTACAATTGGACGATTTACACAAACAAACCCATATTCCTCTGCATGCGAACGTGAAATTGTTGTTATATACAGGTGACTCCACATGAATTTAACATTTTTTTAAGAAATTAGACAAATCCCACGGAATTTGTAGATTATATTGATATTTATATAGTTAAAAAACTCGCAAAAACGAAATTTTTTGAAGGATTTTTTTTTGTGGGGAAAATCGAAACCTGTGACATAATACAGTTCAATCATGTATACTAAACACTCTGTGAAAGAATTAGCACAATCGGTTGGAATATAGAGATTTTATTAGCGTTTATAGCAAAATCGTGTTTTTACCGCAAGAAACGACGATTTTTATAATTTGACAATTTTCACGAACAAACCCATATTCCTCTGCATGCGAACGTGAAATTGTTGTTATATATAGGTGACTCCACATGAATTTAACATTTTTTTAAGAAATTAGACAAATCCCCCGGAATTTGTAGATTTTATTGATATTTATATAGTTAAAATCTCGCAAAAACGAAAATTATTTGAAGGATTTTTTTTTGTGGGGAAAATCGAAACCAGTGATATAATACAGTTCAATCATGTATACTAAACACTCTGTCCAAGAATTAGCACAATCGGTTGGAATATAGAGATTTTATTAATGTTTATAGCAAAATCGTGTTTTTACCGCAAGAAACGACGATTTTTACAATTGGACGATTTACACAAACAAACCATATTCCTCTGCATGCGAACGTGAAATTGTTGTTATATATAGGTGAATCCACATGAATTTAACATTTTTTTAAGAAATTAGACAAATCCCACGGAATTTGTAGATTTTATTGATATTTATATAGTTAAAATCTCGCAAAAACGAAATTTTTTGAAGGATTTTTTTTTGTGGGGAAAATCGAAACCAGTGATATAATACAGTTCAGTTATGTATACTAAACACTCTGTCAAAGAATTAGCACAATCGGTTGGAATATAGAGATTTTATTAACGTTTATAACAAAATCGTGTTTTTACCGCAAGAAACGACGATTTTTACAATTGGACGATTTACACAAACAAACCCATATTCCTCTGCATGCGAACGTGAAATTGTTGTTACATACAGGTGACTCCACATGAATTTAACATTTTTTTAAGAAATTAGACAAATCCCACGGAATTTGTAGATTTTATTGATATTGATATAGTTAAAATCTCGCAAAAACGAAATTTTTTGAAGGATTTTTTTTTGTGGGGAAAATCGAAACCAGTGATATAATACAGTTCAATCATGTATACTAAACACTCTGTCCAAGAATTAGCACAATCGGTTGGAATATAGAGATTTTATTAATGTTTATAGCAAAATCGTGTTTTTGCCGCAAGAAACGACGATTTTTACAATTGGACAATTTACACAAACAAACCCATATTCCTCTGCATGCGAACGTGAAATTGTTGTTATATATAGGTGACTCCACATGAATTTAAGATTTTTTTAAGAAATTAGACAAATCCCACGGAATTTGTATATTTTATAAATATTTATATAGTTAATAATCTCGCAAAAACGAAATTTTTTGAAGGATTTTTTTTTGTGGGGAAAATCGAAACCAGTGATATAATACAGTTCAATCATGTATACTAAACACTCTGTCAAAGAATTAGCACAATCGGTTCTAATATAGAGATTTTATTAACGTTTATAGCAAAATCGTGTTTTTACCGCAAGAAACGACGATTTTTACAATTGGACGATTTACACAAACAAACCCTGATTCCTCCGCATGCGAACGTGAAATTGTTGTTATATATAGGTGAATCCACATGAATTTAACATTTTTTTAAGAAATTAGACAAATCCCACGGAATTTGTAGATTATATTGATATTTATATAGTTAAAAAACTCGAAAAAACGAAATTTTTTGAAGGATTTTTTTTTTTGGGGAAATTCGAAACCAGTGACATAATACAGTTCAGTCATGTATACTAAACACTCTGTGAAAGAATTAGCACAATCGGTTGGAATATAGAGATTTTATTAGCGTTTATAGCAAAATCGTATTTTTACCGCAAGAAACAACGATTTTTACAATTTGACCATTTTCACAAACAAACCCATATTCCTCCGCATGCGAACGTGAAATTGTTGTTATATATAGGTGACTCCACATCAATTTAACATTTTTTTAAGAAATTAGACAAATCCCCGGGAACTTGTAGATTTTATTGATATTTATATAGTTAAAATCTCGCAAAAACGAAATTTTTTGAAGGATTTTTTTTTGTGGGGAAAATCGAAACCAGTGATATAATACAGTTCAATTATGTATACTAAACACTCTGTCAAAGAATTAGCACAATCGGTTGGAATATAGAGATTTTATTAACGTTTATAACAAAATCGTGTTTTTACCGCAAGAAACGACGATTTTTACAATTGGACGATTTACACAAACAAACCCATATTCCTCTGCATGCGAACGTGAAATTGTTGTTATATACAGGTGACTCCACATGAATTTAACATTTTTTTAAGAAATTAGACAAATCCCACGGAATTTGTAGATTTTATTGATATTTATATAGTTAAAATCTCGCAAAAACGAAATTTTTTGAAGGATTTTTTTTTGTGGGGAAAATCGAAACCAGTGATATAATACAGTTCAATTATGTATACTAAACACTCTGTGAAAGTATTAGCACAATCGGTTGGAATATAGAGATTTTATTAACGTTTAAACAAAATCGTGTTTTTACCGCAAGAAACGACGATTTTTACAATTGGACGATTTACACAAACAAACCCATATTCCTCTGCATGCGAACGTGAAATTGTTGTTATATACAGGTGACTCCACATGAATTTAACATTTTTTTAAGAAATTAGACAAATCCCACGGAATTTGTAGATTATATTGATATTTATATAGTTAAAAAACTCGCAAAAACGAAATTTTTTGAAGGATTTTTTTTTGTGGGGAAAATCGAAACCAGTGATATAATACAGTTCAATCATGTATACTAAACACTCTGTCCAAGAATTAGCACAATCGGTTGGAATATAGAGATTTTATTAATGTTTATAGCAAAATCGTGTTTTTACCGCAAGAAACGACGATTTTTACAATTGGACGATTTACACAAACAAACCCATATTCCTCTGCATGCGAACGTGAAATTGTTGTTATATATAGATGAATCCACATGAATTTAACATTTTTTTAAGAAATTAGACAAATCCCAAGGAATTTGTAGATTTTATTGATATTTATATAGTTAAAATCTCGCAAAAACGAAGTTTATTGAAGGATTTTTTTTTGTGGGGAAAATCGAAGCCAGTGATATAATACAGTTCAATTATGTATACTAAACACTCTGTGAAAGAATTAGCACAATCGGTTGGAATATAGAGATTTTATTAACGTTTATAACAAAATCGTGTTTTTACCGCAAGAAACGACGATTTTACAATTGGACGATTTACACAAACCCATATTCCTCTGCATGCGAACGTGAAATTGTTGTTACATACAGGTGACTCCACATGAATTTAACATTTTTTTAAGAAATTAGACAAATCCCACGGAATTTGTAGATTTTATTGATATTGATATAGTTAAAATCTCGCAAAAACGAAATTTTTTGAAGGATTTTTTTTTGTGGGGAAAATCGAAACCAGTGATATAATACAGTTCAATCATGTATACTAAACACTCTGTCAAAGAATTAGCACAATCGGTTGGAATATAGAGATTTTATTAACGTTTATAGCAAAATCGTGTTTTTACCGCAAGAAACGACGATTTTTACAATTGGACGATTTACACAAACAAACCCATATTCCTCTGCATGCGAAAGTGAAATTGTTGTTATATATAGGTGAATCCACATGAATTTAACATTTTTGTAAGAAATTAGACAAATCCCACTGAATTTGTAGATTTTATTGATATTTATATAGTTAGAAAACTCGCAAAAACGAAATTTTTTGAAGGATTTTTTTTGTGGGGAAAATCGAAACCAGTGACATAATACAGTTCAATCATGTACACTAAACACTCTGTGAAAGAATTAGCACAATCGGTTGGAATATAAAGATTTTATTAACGTTTATAACAAAATCGTGTTTTTACCGCAAGAAACGACGATTTTTACAATTGGACGATTTACACAAACAAACCCATATTCCTCTGCATGCGAACGTGAAATTGTTGTTATATACAGGTGACTCCACATGAATTTAACATTTTTTTAAGAAATTAGACAAATCCCACGGAATTTGTATATTTTATAGATATTTATATAGTTAATAATCTCGCAAAAACGAAATTTTTTGAAGGAATTTTTTGTGGGGAAAATCGAAACCAGTGATATAATACAGTTCAATTATGTATACTAAACACTCTGTGAAAGTATTAGCACAATCGGTTGGAATATAGAGATTTTATTAACGTTTAAACAAAATCGTGTTTTTACCGCAAGAAACGACGATTTTTACAATTGGACGATTTACACAAACAAACCCATATTCCTCTGCATGCGAACGTGAAATTGTTGTTACATACAGGTGACTCCACATGAATTTAACATTTTTTTAAGAAATTAGACAAATCCCACGGAATTTGTAGATTTTATTGATATTGATATAGTTAAAATCTCGCAAAAACGAAATTTTTTGAAGGATTTTTTTTTTGTGGGGAAAATCGAAACCAGTGATATAATACAGTTCAATCTTGTTTACTAAACACTCTGTCAAAGAATTAGCACAATCGGTTGGAATATAGAGATTTTATTAACGTTTATAGCAAAATCGTGTTTTTACCGCAAGAAACGACGATTTTTACAATTGGACGATTTACACAAACAAACCCACATTCCTCTGCATGCGAAAGTGAAATTGTTGTTATATATAGGTGAATCCACATGAATTTAACATTTTTTTAAGAAATTAGACAAATCCCACTGAATTTGTAGATTTTATTGATATTTATATAGTTAGAAAACTCGCAAAAACGAAATTTTTTGAAGGATTTTTTTTGTGGGGAAAATCGAAACCAGTGATATAATACAGTTCAATTATGTATACTAAACACTCTGTGAAAGAATTAGCACAATCGGTTGGAATATAGAGATTTTATTAACGTTTATAACAAAATCGTGTTTTTACCGCAAGAAACGACGATTTTTACAATTGGACGATTTACACAAACAAACCCATATTCCTCTGCATGCGAACGTGAAATTGTTGTTATATACAGGTGACTCCACATGAATTTAACATTTTTTTAAGAAATTAGACAAATCCCACGGAATTTGTATATTTTATAAATATTTATATAGTTAATAATCTCGCAAAAACGAAATTTTTTGAAGGATTTTTTTTTGTGGGGAAAATCGAAACCAGTGATATAATACAGTTCAATTATGTATACTAAACACTCTGTGAAAGTATTAGCACAATCGGTTGGAATATAGAGATTTTATTAACGTTTAAACAAAATCGTGTTTTTACCGCAAGAAACGACGATTTTTACAATTGGACGATTTACACAAACAAACCCATATTCCTCTGCATGCGAACGTGAAATTGTTGTTATATACAGGTGACTAAACATGAATTTAACATTTTTTTAAGAAATTAGACAAATCCCACGGAATTTGTAGATTATATTGATATTTATATAGTTAAAAAACTCGCAAAAACGAAATTTTTTTAAGGATTTTTTTTTGTGGGGAAAATCGAAACCAGTGACATAATACAGTTCAATCATGTATACTAAACACTCTGTGAAAGAATTAGCACAATCGGTTGGAATATAGAGATTTTATTAGCGTTTATAGCAAAATCGTGTTTTTACCGCAAGAAACGACGATTTTTACAATTTGACGATTTTCACGAACAAACCCATATTCCTCTGCATGCGAACGTGAAATTGTAGTTATATATAGGTGACTCCACATGAATTTAACATTTTTTTAAGAAATTAGACAAATCCCACGGAATTTGTAGATTTTATTGATATTTATATAGTTAAAATCTCGCAAAAACGAAATTTTTTGAAGGATTTTTTTTTGTGGGGAATATCGAAACCAGTGATATAATACAGTTCAATCATGTATACTAAACACTCTGTGAAAGAATTAGCACAATCGGTTGGAATATAGAGATTTTATTAATGTTTATAGCAAAATCGTGTTTTTACCGCAAGAAACGACGATTTTTACAATTGGACGATTTACACAAACAAACCCATATTCCTCTGCATGCGAACGTGAAATTGTTGTTATATATAGGTGAATCCACATGAATTTAACATTTTTTTAAGAAATTAGACAAATCCCACGGAATTTGTAAATTTTATTGATATTTATATAGTTAAAATCTTGCAAAAACGAAATTTTTTGAAGGATTTTTTTGTGGGGAAAATCGAAACCAGTGATATAATACAGTTCAATTATGTATACTAAACACTCTGTGAAAGAATTAGCACAATCGGTTGGAATATAGAGATTTTATTAACGTTTATAACAAAATCGTGTTTTTACCGCAAGAAACGACGATTTTTACAATTGGACGATTTACACAGACAAACCCATATTCCTCTGCATGCGAACGTGAAATTGTTGTTACATTCAGGTGACTCCACATGAATTTAACATTTTTTTAAGAAATTAGACAAATCCCACGGAATTTGTAGATTTTATTGATATTGATATAGTTAAAATCTCGCAAAAACGAAATTTTTTGAAGGATTTTTTTTTGTGGGGAAAATCGAAACCAGTGATATAATACAGTTCAATCATGTATACTAAACACTCTGTCAAAGAATTAGCACAATCGGTTGGAATATAGAGATTTTATTAACGATTATAGCAAAATCGTGTTTTTACCCCAAGAAACGACGATTTTTACAATTGGACGATTTACACAAACAAACCCATATTCCTCTGCATGCGAAAGTGAAATCGTTGTTATATATAGGTGAATCCACATGAATTTAACATTTTTTTAAGAAATTAGACAAATCCCACTGAATTTGTAGATTTTATTGATATTTATATAGTTAAAATCTCGCAAAAACGAAATTTTTTGAAGGATTTTTTTTTTTTGTGGGGAAAATCGAAACCAGTGATATAATACAGTTCAATCATGTATACTAAACACTCTGTCCAAGAATTAGCACAATTGGTTGGAATATAGAGATTTTATTAATGTTTATAGCAAAATCGTGTTTTTACCGCAAGAAACGACGATTTTTACAATTGGACGATTTACACAAACAAATCCATATTCCTCTGCATGCGAACGTGAAATTGTTGTTATATACAGGTGACTCCACATGAATTTAACATTTTTTTAAGAAATTAGACAAATCCCACGGAATTTGTATATTTTATAAATATTTATATAGTTAATAATCTCGCAAAAACGAAATTTTTTGAAGGATTTTTTTTGTGGGGAAAATCGAAACCAGTGATATAATACAGTTCAATCATGTATACTAAACACTCTGTCAAAGAATTAGCACAATCGGTTGGAATATAGAGATTTTATTAACGTTTATAGCAAAATCGTGTTCTTACCGCAAGAAACGACGATTTTTACAATTGGACGATTTACACAAACAAACCCTTATTCCTCCGCATGCGAACGTGAAATTGTTGTTATATATAGGTGAATCCACATGAATTTAACATTTTTTTAAGAAATTAGACAAATCCCACGGAATTTGTAGATTATATTGATATTTATATAGTTAAAAAACTCGAAAAAACGAAATTTTTTGAAGGATTTTTTTTTGTTGGGAAATTCGAAACCAGTGACATAATACAGTTCAGTCATGTATACTAAACACTCTGTGAAAGAATTAGCACAATCGGTTGGAATATAGAGATTTTATTAACGTTTATAGCAAAATCGTGTTTTTACCGCAAGAAACAACGATTTTTACAATTTGACCATTTTCACAAACAAACCCATATTCCTCTGCATGCGAACGTGAAATTGTTGTTATATATAGGTGAATCCACATGAATTTAACATTTTTTTAAGAAATTAGACAAATCCCCCGGAATTTGTAGATTTTATTGATATTTACATAGTTAGAATCTCGCAAAAACGAAATTTTTTGAAGGATTTTTTTTTGTGGGGAAAATCGAAACCAGTGATATAATACAGTTCAATTATGTATACTAAACACTCTGTGAAAGAATTAGCACAATCGGTTGGAATATAGAGATTTTATTAACGTTTATAACAAAATCGTGTTTTTACCGCAAGAAACGACGATTTTTACAATTGGACGATTTACACCAACAAACCCATATTCCTCTGAATGCGAACGTGAAATTGTTGTTATATACAGGTGACTCCACATGAATTTAACATTTTTTTAAGAAATTAGACAAATCCCACGGAATTTGTAGATTTTATTGATATTTATATAGTTAAAATCTCGCAAAAACGAAATTTTTTGAAGGATTTTTTTTTTGTGGGGAAAATCGAAACCAGTGATATAATACAGTTCAATTATGTATACTAAACACTCTGTGAAAGAATTAGCACAATCGGTTGGAATATAGAGATTTTATTAACGTTTATAACAAAATCGTGTTTTTACCGCAAGAAACGACGATTTTTATAATTGGACGATTTACACAAACAAACCCATATTCCTCTGCATGCGAACGTGAAATTGTTGTTACATTCAGGTGAATCCACATGAATTTAACATTTTTTTAAGAAATTAGACAAATCCCACGGAATTTGTAGATTTTATTGATATTGATATAGTTAAAAACTCGCAAAAACGAAATTTTTTGAAGGATTTTTTTTTGTGGGGAAAATCGAAACCAGTGATATAATACAGTTCAATCATGTATACTAAACACTCTGTCAAAGAATTAGCACAATCGGTTGGAATATAGAGATTTTATTAACGTTTATAGCAAAATCGTGTTTTTACCGCAAGAAACGACGATTTTTACAATTGGACGATTTACACAAACAAACCCATATTCCTCTGCATGCGAAAGTGAAATCGTTGTTATATATAGGTGAATCCACATGAATTTAACATTTTTTTAAGAAATTAGACAAATCCCACTGAATTTGTAGATTTTATTGATATTTATATAGTTAAAAAACTCGCAAAAACGAAATTTTTTGAAGGATTTTTTTTTGTGGGGAAAATCGAAACCAGTGATATAATACAGTTCAATCATGTATACTAAACACTCTGTCCAAGAATTAGCACAATCGGTTGGAATATAGAGATTTTATTAATGTTTATAGCAAAATCGTGTTTTTACCGCAAGAAACGACGATTTTTACAATTGGACGATTTACACAAACAAACCCATATTCCTCTGCATGCGAACGTGAAATTGTTGTTATATACAGGTGACTCCACATGAATTTAACATTTTTTTAAGAAATTAGACAAATCCCACGGAATTTGTATATTTTATAAATATTTATATAGTTAATAATCTCGCAAAAACGAAATTTTTTGAAGGATTTTTTTTTTGTGGGGAAAATCGAAACCAGTGATATAATACAGTTCAATCATGTATACTAAACACTCTGTCAAAGAATTAGCACAATCGGTTGGAATATAGAGATTTTATTAACGTTTATAGCAAAATCGTGTTTTTACCGCAAGAAACGACGATTTTTACAATTGGACGATTTACACAAACAAACCCTTATTCCTCCGCATGCGAACGTGAAATTGTTGTTATATATAGGTGAATCCACATGAATTTAACATTTTTTTAAGAAATTAGACAAATCCCACGGAATTTGTAGATTATATTGATATTTATATAGTTAAAAAACTCGAAAAAACGAAATTTTTTGAAGGATTTTTTTTTGTGGGGAAATTCGAAACCAGTGCCATAATAAAGTTCAGTCATGTATACTAAACACTCTGTGAAAGAATTAGCACAATCGGTTGGAATATAGAGATTTTATTAACGTTTATAGCAAAATCGTGTTTTTACCGCAAGAAACAACGATTTTTACAATTTGACCATTTTCACAAACAAACCCATATTCCTCTGCATGCGAACGTGAAATTGTTGTTATATATAGGTGACTCCACATGAATTTAACATTTTTTTAAGAAATTAGACAAATCCCCCGGAATTTGTAGATTTTATTGATATTTATATAGTTAAAATCTCGCAAAAACGAAATTTTTTGAAGGATTTTTTTTGTGGGGAAAATCGAAACCAGTGATATAATACAGTTCAATTATGTATACTAAACACTCTGTGAAAGAATTAGCACAATCGTTTGGAATATAGAGATTTTATTAACGTTTATAACAAAATCGTGTTTTTACCGCAAGAAACGACGATTTTTACAATTGGACGATTTACACAAACAAACCCATATTCCTCTGAATGCGAACGTGAAATTGTTGTTATATACAGGTGACTCCACATGAATTTAACATTTTTTTAAGAAATTAGACAAATCCCACGGAATTTGTAGATTTTATTAATATTTATATAGTTAAAATCTCGCAAAAACGAAGTTTTTTGAAGGATTTTTTTTTGTGGGGAAAATCGAAACCAGTGATATAATACAGTTCAATTATGTATACTAAACACTCTGTGAAAGTATTAGCACAATCGGTTGGAATATAGAGATTTTATTAACGTTTAAACAAAATCGTGTTTTTACCGCAAGAAACGACGATTTTTACAATTGGACGATTTACACAAACAAACCCATATTCCTCTGCATGCGAACGTGAAATTGTTGTTATATACAGGTGACTCCACATGAATTTAACATTTGTTTAAGAAATTAGACAAATCCCACGGAATTTGTAGATTATATTGATATTTATATAGTTAAAAACTCGCAAAAACGAAATTTTTTGAAGGATTTTTTTTTGTGGGGAAAATCGAAACCAGTGATATAATACAGTTCAATCATGTATACTAAACACTCTGTCCAAGAATTAGCACAATCGGTTGGAATATAGAGATTTTATTAATGTTTATAGCAAAATCGTGTTTTTACCGCAAGAAACGACGATTTTTACAATTGGACGATTTACACAAACAAACCCATATTCCTCTGCATGCGAACGTGAAATTGTTGTTATATATAGGTGAATCCACATGAATTTAACATTTTTTTAAGAAATTAGACAAATCCCAAGGAATTTGTAGATTTTATTGATATTTATATAGTTAAAATCTCGCAAAAACGAAGTTTTTTGAAGGATTTTTTTTTGTGGGGAAAATCGAAACCAGTGATATAATACAGTTCAATTATGTATACTAAACACTCTGTGAAAGAATTAGCACAATCGGTTGGAATATAGGGATTTTATTAACGTTTATAACAAAATTGTGTTTTTACCGCAAGAAACGACGATTTTTACAATTGGACGATTTACACAAACAAACCCATATTCCTCTGCATGCGAACGTGAAATTGTTGTTACATACAGGTGACTCCACATGAATTTAACATTTTTTTAAGAAATTAGACAAATCCCACGGAATTTGTAGATTTTATTGATATTGATATAGTTAAAATCTCGCAAAAACGAAATTTTTTGAAGGATTTTTTTTTGTGGGGAAAATCGAAACCAGTGATATAATACAGTTCAATCATGTATACTAAACACTCTGTCAAAGAATTAGCACAATCGGTTGGAATATAGAGATTTTATTAACGTTTATAGCAAAATCGTGTTTTTACCGCAAGAAACGACGATTTTTACAATTGGACGATTTACACAAACAAACCCATATTGCTCAGCATGCGAAAGTGAAATTGTTGTTATATATAGGTGAATCCACATGAATTTAACATTTTTTTAAGAAATTAGACAAATCCCACTGAATTTGTAGATTTTATTGATATTTATATAGTTAGAAAACTCGCAAAAACGAAATTATTTGAAGGATTTTTTTTGTGGGGAAAATCGAAACCAGTGACATAATACAGTTCAATCATGTATACTAAACACTCTGTGAAAGAATTAGCACAATCGGTTGGAATATAGAGATTTTATTAACGTTTATAACAAAATCGTGTTTTTACCGCAAGAAACGACGATTTTTACAATTGGACGATTTACACAAACAAACCCATATTCCTCTGCATGCGAACGTGAAATTGTTGTTATATACAGGTGACTCCACATGAATTTAACATTTTTTTAAGAAATTAGACAAATCCCAAGGAATTTGTATATTTTATAAATATTTATATAGTTAATAATCTCGCAAAAACGAAATTTTTTGAAGGATTTTTTTTTGTGGGGAAAATCGAAACCAGTGATATAATACAGTTCAATTATGTATACTAAACACTCTGTGAAAGTATTAGCACAATCGGTTGGAATAGAGAGATTTTATTAACGTTTATAACAAAATCGTGTTTTTACCGCAAGAAACGACGATTTTTACAATTGGACGATTTACACAAACAAACCCATATTCCTCTGCATGCGAACGTGAAATTGTTGTTATATACAGGTGACTCCACATGAATTTAACATTTTTTTAAGAAATTAGACAAATCCCACGGAATTTGTAGATTATATTGATATTTATATAGTTAAAAAACTCGCAAAAACGAAATTTTTTGAAGGATTTTTTTTTGTGGGGAAAATCGAAACCTGTGACATAATACAGTTCAATCATGTATACTAAACACTCTGTGAAAGAATTAGCACAATCGGTTGGAATATAGAGATTTTATTAGCGTTTATAGCAAAATCGTGTTTTTACCGCAAGAAACGACGATTTTTATAATTTGACAATTTTCACGAACAAACCCATATTCCTCTGCATGCGAACGTGAAATTGTTGTTATATATAGGTGACTCCACATGAATTTAACATTTTTTTAAGAAATTAGACAAATCCCCCGGAATTTGTAGATTTTATTGATATTTATATAGTTAAAATCTCGCAAAAACGAAAATTATTTGAAGGATTTTTTTTTGTGGGGAAAATCGAAACCAGTGATATAATACAGTTCAATCATGTATACTAAACACTCTGTCCAAGAATTAGCACAATCGGTTGGAATATAGAGATTTTATTAATGTTTATAGCAAAATCGTGTTTTTACCGCAAGAAACGACGATTTTTACAATTGGACGATTTACACAAACAAACCATATTCCTCTGCATGCGAACGTGAAATTGTTGTTATATATAGGTGAATCCACATGAATTTAACATTTTTTTAAGAAATTAGACAAATCCCACGGAATTTGTAGATTTTATTGATATTTATATAGTTAAAATCTCGCAAAAACGAAATTTTTTGAAGGATTTTTTTTTGTGGGGAAAATCGAAACCAGTGATATAATACAGTTCAGTTATGTATACTAAACACTCTGTCAAAGAATTAGCACAATCGGTTGGAATATAGAGATTTTATTAACGTTTATAACAAAATCGTGTTTTTACCGCAAGAAACGACGATTTTTACAATTGGACGATTTACACAAACAAACCCATATTCCTCTGCATGCGAACGTGAAATTGTTGTTACATACAGGTGACTCCACATGAATTTAACATTTTTTTAAGAAATTAGACAAATCCCACGGAATTTGTAGATTTTATTGATATTGATATAGTTAAAATCTCGCAAAAACGAAATTTTTTGAAGGATTTTTTTTTTTGGGGAAAATCGAAACCAGTGATATAATACAGTTCAATCATGTATACTAAACACTCTGTCCAAGAATTAGCACAATCGGTTGGAATATAGAGATTTTATTAATGTTTATAGCAAAATCGTGTTTTTGCCGCAAGAAACGACGATTTTTACAATTGGACAATTTACACAAACAAACCCATATTCCTCTGCATGCGAACGTGAAATTGTTGTTATATATAGGTGACTCCACATGAATTTAAGATTTTTTTAAGAAATTAGACAAATCCCACGGAATTTGTATATTTTATAAATATTTATATAGTTAATAATCTCGCAAAAACGAAATTTTTTGAAGGATTTTTTTTTGTGGGGAAAATCGAAACCAGTGATATAATACAGTTCAATCATGTATACTAAACACTCTGTCAAAGAATTAGCACAATCGGTTCTAATATAGAGATTTTATTAACGTTTATAGCAAAATCGTGTTTTTACCGCAAGAAACGACGATTTTTACAATTGGACGATTTACACAAACAAACCCTGATTCCTCCGCATGCGAACGTGAAATTGTTGTTATATATAGGTGAATCCACATGAATTTAACATTTTTTTAAGAAATTAGACAAATCCCACGGAATTTGTAGATTATATTGATATTTATATAGTTAAAAAACTCGAAAAAACGAAATTTTTTGAAGGATTTTTTTTTGTGGGGAAATTCGAAACCAGTGACATAATACAGTTCAGTCATGTATACTAAACACTCTGTGAAAGAATTAGCACAATCGGTTGGAATATAGAGATTTTATTAGCGTTTATAGCAAAATCGTATTTTTACCGCAAGAAACAACGATTTTTACAATTTGACCATTTTCACAAACAAACCCATATTCCTCCGCATGCGAACGTGAAATTGTTGTTATATATAGGTGACTCCACATCAATTTAACATTTTTTTAAGAAATTAGACAAATCCCCGGGAACTTGTAGATTTTATTGATATTTATATAGTTAAAATCTCGCAAAAACGAAATTTTTTGAAGGATTTTTTTTTGTGGGGAAAATCGAAACCAGTGATATAATACAGTTCAATTATGTATACTAAACACTCTGTGAAAGAATTAGCACAATCGGTTGGAATATAGAGATTTTATTAACGTTTATAACAAAATCGTGTTTTTACCGCAAGAAACGACGATTTTTACAATTGGACGATTTACACAAACAAACCCATATTCCTCTGCATGCGAACGTGAAATTGTTGTTATATACAGGTGACTCCACATGAATTTAACATTTTTTTAAGAAATTAGACAAATCCCACGGAATTTGTAGATTTTATTGATATTTATATAGTTAAAATCTCGCAAAAACGAAATTTTTTGAAGGATTTTTTTTTGTGGGGAAAATCGAAACCAGTGATATAATACAGTTCAATTATGTATACTAAACACTCTGTGAAAGTATTAGCACAATCGGTTTGAATATAGAGATTTTATTAACGTTTAAACAAAATCGTGTTTTTACCGCAAGAAACGACGATTTTTACAATTGGACGATTTACACAAACAAACCCATATTCCTCTGCATGCGAACGTGAAATTGTTGTTATATACAGGTGACTCCACATGAATTTAACATTTTTTTAAGAAATTAGACAAATCCCACGGAATTTGTAGATTATATTGATATTTATATAGTTAAAAAACTCGCAAAAACGAAATTTTTTGAAGGATTTTTTTTTTGTGGGGAAAATCGAAACCAGTGATATAATACAGTTCAATCATGTATACTAAACACTCTGTCCAAGAATTAGCACAATCGGTTGGAATATAGAGATTTTATTAATGTTTATAGCAAAATCGTGTTTTTACCGCAAGAAACGACGATTTTTACAATTGGACGATTTACACAAACAAACCCATATTCCTCTGCATGCGAACGTGAAATTGTTGTTATATATAGATGAATCCACATGAATTTAACATTTTTTTAAGAAATTAGACAAATCCCAAGGAATTTGTAGATTTTATTGATATTTATATAGTTAAAATCTCGCAAAAACGAAGTTTATTGAAGGATTTTTTTTTGTGGGGAAAATCGAAGCCAGTGATATAATACAGTTCAATTATGTATACTAAACACTCTGTGAAAGAATTAGCACAATCGGTTGGAATATAGAGATTTTATTAACGTTTATAACAAAATCGTGTTTTTACCGCAAGAAACGACGATTTTACAATTGGACGATTTACACAAACCCATATTCCTCTGCATGCGAACGTGAAATTGTTGTTACATACAGGTGACTCCACATGAATTTAACATTTTTTTAAGAAATTAGACAAATCCCACGGAATTTGTAGATTTTATTGATATTGATATAGTTAAAATCTCGCAAAAACGAAATTTTTTGAAGGATTTTTTTTTGTGGGGAAAATCGAAACCAGTGATATAATACAGTTCAATCATGTATACTAAACACTCTGTCAAAGAATTAGCACAATCGGTTGGAATATAGAGATTTTATTAACGTTTATAGCAAAATCGTGTTTTTACCGCAAGAAACGACGATTTTTACAATTGGACGATTTACACAAACAAACCCATATTCCTCTGCATGCGAAAGTGAAATTGTTGTTATATATAGGTGAATCCACATGAATTTAACATTTTTGTAAGAAATTAGACAAATCCCACTGAATTTGTAGATTTTATTGATATTTATATAGTTAGAAAACTCGCAAAAACGAAATTTTTTGAAGGATTTTTTTTGTGGGGAAAATCGAAACCAGTGACATAATACAGTTCAATCATGTACACTAAACACTCTGTGAAAGAATTAGCACAATCGGTTGGAATATAAAGATTTTATTAACGTTTATAACAAAATCGTGTTTTTACCGCAAGAAACGACGATTTTTACAATTGGACGATTTACACAAACAAACCCATATTCCTCTGCATGCGAACGTGAAATTGTTGTTATATACAGGTGACTCCACATGAATTTAACATTTTTTTAAGAAATTAGACAAATCCCACGGAATTTGTATATTTTATAGATATTTATATAGTTAATAATCTCGCAAAAACGAAATTTTTTGAAGGAATTTTTTGTGGGGAAAATCGAAACCAGTGATATAATACAGTTCAATTATGTATACTAAACACTCTGTGAAAGTATTAGCACAATCGGTTGGAATATAGAGATTTTATTAACGTTTAAACAAAATCGTGTTTTTACCGCAAGAAACGACGATTTTTACAATTGGACGATTTACACAAACAAACCCATATTCCTCTGCATGCGAACGTGAAATTGTTGTTATATACAAGTGACTCCACATGAATTTAACATTTTTTTAAGAAATTAGACAAATCCCACGGAATTTGTAGATTATATTGATATTTATATAGTTAAAAAACTCGCAAAAACGAAATTTTTTGAAGGATTTTTTTTTTGTGTGGAAAATCGAAACCAGTAACATAATACAGTTCAATCATGTATACTAAACACTCTGTGAAAGAATTAGCACAATCGGTTGGAATATAGAGATTTTATTAGCGTTTATAGCAAAATCGTGTTTTTACCGCAAGAAACGACGATTTTTACAATTTGACGATTTTGACGAACAAACCCATATTCCTCTGCATGCGAACGTGAAATTGTTGTTATATATAGGTGACTCCACATGAATTTAACATTTTTTTAAGAAATTAGACAAATCCCCCGGATTTTGTAGATTTTATTGATATTTATATAGTTAAAATCTCGCAAAAACGAAATTTTTTGAAGGATTTTTTTTTGTGGGGAAAATCGAAACCAGTGATATAATACAGTTCAATCATGTATACTAAACACTCTGTCCAAGAATTAGCACAATCGGTTGGAATATAGAGATTTTATTAATGTTTATAGCAAAATCGTGTTTTTGCCGCAAGAAACGACGATTTTTACAATTGGACAATTTACACAAACAAACCCATATTCCTCTGCATGCGAACGTGAAATTGTTGTTATATATAGGTGAATCCACATGAAATTAACATTTTTTTAAGAAATTAGACAAATCCCACGGAATTTGTAGATTTTATTGATATTTATATAGTTAAAATCTCGCAAAAACGAAATTTTTTGAAGGATTTTTTTTTGTGGGGAAAATCGAAACCAGTGATATAATACAGTTCAATTATGTATACTAAACACTCTGTGAAAGAATTAGCACAATCGGTTGGAATATAGAGATTTTATTAACGTTTATAACAAAATCGTGTTTTTACCGCAAGAAACGACGATTTTTACAATTGGACGATTTACACAAACAAACCCATATTCCTCTGCATGCGAACCTGAAATTGTTGTTACATGCAGGTGACTCCACATGAGTTTAACATTTTTTTAAGAAATTAGACAAATCCCACGGAATTTGTAGATTTTATTGATATTGATATAGTTAAAATCTCGCAAAAACGAAATTTTTTGAAGGATTTTTTTTTGTGGGGAAAATCGAAACCAGTGATATGATACAGTTGAATCATGTATACTAAACACTCTGTCAAAGAATTAGCACAGTCGGTTGGAATATAGAGATTTTATTAAAGTTTATAGCAAAATCGTGTTTTTACCGCAAGAAACGACGATTTTTACAATTGGACGATTTACACAAACAAACCCATATTCCTCTGCATGCGAAAGTGAAATCGTTGTTATATATAGGTGAATCCACATGAATTTAACATTTTCTTAAGAAATTAGACAAATCCCACTGAATTTGTAGATTTTATTGATATTTATATAGTTAGAAAACTCGCAAAAACGAAATTTTTTGAAGGATTTTTTTTGTGGGGAAAATCGAAACCAGTGACATAATACAGTTCAATCATGTATACTAAACACTCTGTGAAAGAATTAGCACAATCGGTTGGAATATAGAGATTTTATTAACGTTTATAACAAAATCGTGTTTTTACCGCAAGAAACGACGATTTTTACAATTGGACGATTTACACAAACAAACCCATATTCCTCTGCATGCGAACGTGAAATTGTTGTTATATACAGGTGACTCCACATGAATTTAACATTTTTTTAAGAAATTAGACAAATCCCACGGAATTTGTATATTTTATAAATATTTATATAGTTAATAATCTCGCAAAAACGAAATTTTTTGAAGGATTTTTTTTTGTGGGGAAAATCGAAACCAGTGATATAATACAGTTCAATCATGTATACTAAACACTCTGTCAAAGAATTAGCACAATCGGTTGGAATATAGAGATTTTATTAACGTTTATAGCAAAATCGTGTTTTTACCGCAAGAAACGACGATTTTTACAATTGGACGATTTACACAAACAAACCCTTATTCTTCCGCATGCGAACGTGAAATTGTTGTTATATATAGGTGAATCCACATGAATTTAACATTTTTTTAAGAAATTAGACAAATCCCACGGAATTTGTAGATTATATTGATATTTATATAGTTAAAAAACTCGAAAAAACGAAATTTTTTGAAGGATTTTTTTTTGTGGGCAAATTCGAAACCAGTGACATAATACAGTTCAGTCATATATACTAAACACTCTGTGAAAGAATTAGCACAATCGGTTGGAATATAGAGATTTTATTAACGTTTATAGCAAAATCGTGTTTTTACCGCAAGAAACAACGATTTTTACAATTTGACCATTTTCACAAACAAACCCATATTCCTCTGCATGCGAACGTGAAATTGTTGTTATATATAGGTGACTCCACATGAATTTAACATTTTTTTAAGAAATTAGACAAATCCCCCGGAATTTGTAGATTTTATTGATATTTATATAGTTAAAATCTCGCAAAAACGAAGTTTTTTGAAGGATTTTTTTTTGTGGGGTAAATCGAAACCAGTGATATAATACAGTTCAATTATGTATACTAAACACTCTGTGAAAGAATTAGCACAATCGGTTGGAATATAGAGATTTTATTAACGTTTAAACAGAATCGTGTTTTTACCGCAAGAAACGACGATTTTTACAATTGGACGATTTACACAAACAAACCCATATTCCTCTGCATGCGAACGTGAAATTGTTGTTATACACAGGTGACTCCACATGAATTTAACATTTTTTTAAGAAATTAGACAAATCCCACGGAATTTGTAGATTATATTGATATTTATATAGTTAAAAAACTCGCAAAAACGAAATTTTTTGAAGGATTTTTTTTTGTGGGGAAAATCGAAACCAGTGATATAATACAGTTCAATCATGTATACTAAACACTCTGTCCAAGAATTAGCACAATCGGTTGGAATATAGAGATTTTATTAATGTTTATAGCAAAATCGTGTTTTTACCGCAAGAAACGACGATTTTTACAATTGGACGATTTACACAAACAAACCCATATTCCTCTGCATGCGAACGTGAAATTGTTGTTATATACAGGTGACTCCACATGAATTTAACATTTTTTTAAGAAATTAGACAAATCCCACGGAATTTGTAGATTATATTGATATTTATATAGTTAAAAAACTCGCAAAAACGAAATTTTTTGAAGGATTTTTTTTTTGTGGGGAAAATCGAAACCAGTGATATAATACAGTTCAATCATGTATACTAAACACTCTGTCCAAGAATTAGCACAATCGGTTGGAATATAGAGATTTTATTAATGTTTATAGCAAAATCGTGTTTTTACCGCAAGAAACGACGATTTTTACAATTGGACGATTTACACAAACAAACCCATATTCCTCTGCATGCGAACGTGAAATTGTTGTTATATATAGATGAATCCACATGAATTTAACATTTTTTTAAGAAATTAGACAAATCCCAAGGAATTTGTAGATTTTATTGATATTTATATAGTTAAAATCTCGCAAAAACGAAGTTTATTGAAGGATTTTTTTTTGTGGGGAAAATCGAAGCCAGTGATATAATACAGTTCAATTATGTATACTAAACACTCTGTGAAAGAATTAGCACAATCGGTTGGAATATAGAGATTTTATTAACGTTTATAACAAAATCGTGTTTTTACCGCAAGAAACGACGATTTTACAATTGGACGATTTACACAAACCCATATTCCTCTGCATGCGAACGTGAAATTGTTGTTACATACAGGTGACTCCACATGAATTTAACATTTTTTTAAGAAATTAGACAAATCCCACGGAATTTGTAGATTTTATTGATATTGATATAGTTAAAATCTCGCAAAAACGAAATTTTTTGAAGGATTTTTTTTTGTGGGGAAAATCGAAACCAGTGATATAATACAGTTCAATCATGTATACTAAACACTCTGTCAAAGAATTAGCACAATCGGTTGGAATATAGAGATTTTATTAACGTTTATAGCAAAATCGTGTTTTTACCGCAAGAAACGACGATTTTTACAATTGGACGATTTACACAAACAAACCCATATTCCTCTGCATGCGAAAGTGAAATTGTTGTTATATATAGGTGAATCCACATGAATTTAACATTTTTGTAAGAAATTAGACAAATCCCACTGAATTTGTAGATTTTATTGATATTTATATAGTTAGAAAACTCGCAAAAACGAAATTTTTTGAAGGATTTTTTTTGTGGGGAAAATCGAAACCAGTGACATAATACAGTTCAATCATGTACACTAAACACTCTGTGAAAGAATTAGCACAATCGGTTGGAATATAAAGATTTTATTAACGTTTATAACAAAATCGTGTTTTTACCGCAAGAAACGACGATTTTTACAATTGGACGATTTACACAAACAAACCCATATTCCTCTGCATGCGAACGTGAAATTGTTGTTATATACAGGTGACTCCACATGAATTTAACATTTTTTTAAGAAATTAGACAAATCCCACGGAATTTGTATATTTTATAGATATTTATATAGTTAATAATCTCGCAAAAACGAAATTTTTTGAAGGAATTTTTTGTGGGGAAAATCGAAACCAGTGATATAATACAGTTCAATTATGTATACTAAACACTCTGTGAAAGTATTAGCACAATCGGTTGGAATATAGAGATTTTATTAACGTTTAAACAAAATCGTGTTTTTACCGCAAGAAACGACGATTTTTACAATTGGACGATTTACACAAACAAACCCATATTCCTCTGCATGCGAACGTGAAATTGTTGTTATATACAAGTGACTCCACATGAATTTAACATTTTTTTAAGAAATTAGACAAATCCCACGGAATTTGTAGATTATATTGATATTTATATAGTTAAAAAACTCGCAAAAACGAAATTTTTTGAAGGATTTTTTTTTTGTGTGGAAAATCGAAACCAGTAACATAATACAGTTCAATCATGTATACTAAACACTCTGTGAAAGAATTAGCACAATCGGTTGGAATATAGAGATTTTATTAGCGTTTATAGCAAAATCGTGTTTTTACCGCAAGAAACGACGATTTTTACAATTTGACGATTTTGACGAACAAACCCATATTCCTCTGCATGCGAACGTGAAATTGTTGTTATATATAGGTGACTCCACATGAATTTAACATTTTTTTAAGAAATTAGACAAATCCCCCGGATTTTGTAGATTTTATTGATATTTATATAGTTAAAATCTCGCAAAAACGAAATTTTTTGAAGGATTTTTTTTTGTGGGGAAAATCGAAACCAGTGATATAATACAGTTCAATCATGTATACTAAACACTCTGTCCAAGAATTAGCACAATCGGTTGGAATATAGAGATTTTATTAATGTTTATAGCAAAATCGTGTTTTTGCCGCAAGAAACGACGATTTTTACAATTGGACAATTTACACAAACAAACCCATATTCCTCTGCATGCGAACGTGAAATTGTTGTTATATATAGGTGAATCCACATGAAATTAACATTTTTTTAAGAAATTAGACAAATCCCACGGAATTTGTAGATTTTATTGATATTTATATAGTTAAAATCTCGCAAAAACGAAATTTTTTGAAGGATTTTTTTTTGTGGGGAAAATCGAAACCAGTGATATAATACAGTTCAATTATGTATACTAAACACTCTGTGAAAGAATTAGCACAATCGGTTGGAATATAGAGATTTTATTAACGTTTATAACAAAATCGTGTTTTTACCGCAAGAAACGACGATTTTTACAATTGGACGATTTACACAAACAAACCCATATTCCTCTGCATGCGAACCTGAAATTGTTGTTACATGCAGGTGACTCCACATGAGTTTAACATTTTTTTAAGAAATTAGACAAATCCCACGGAATTTGTAGATTTTATTGATATTGATATAGTTAAAATCTCGCAAAAACGAAATTTTTTGAAGGATTTTTTTTTTGTGGGGAAAATCGAAACCAGTGATATGATACAGTTGAATCATGTATACTAAACACTCTGTCAAAGAATTAGCACAGTCGGTTGGAATATAGAGATTTTATTAAAGTTTATAGCAAAATCGTGTTTTTACCGCAAGAAACGACGATTTTTACAATTGGACGATTTACACAAACAAACCCATATTCCTCTGCATGCGAAAGTGAAATCGTTGTTATATATAGGTGAATCCACATGAATTTAACATTTTTTTAAGAAATTAGACAAATCCCACTGAATTTGTAGATTTTATTGATATTTATATAGTTAGAAAACTCGCAAAAACGAAATTTTTTGAAGGATTTTTTTTGTGGGGAAAATCGAAACCAGTGACATAATACAGTTCAATCATGTATACTAAACACTCTGTGAAAGAATTAGCACAATCGGTTGGAATATAGAGATTTTATTAACGTTTATAACAAAATCGTGTTTTTACCGCAAGAAACGACGATTTTTACAATTGGACGATTTACACAAACAAACCCATATTCCTCTGCATGCGAACGTGAAATTGTTGTTATATACAGGTGACTCCACATGAATTTAACATTTTTTTAAGAAATTAGACAAATCCCACGGAATTTGTATATTTTATAAATATTTATATAGTTAATAATCTCGCAAAAACGAAATTTTTTGAAGGATTTTTTTTTGTGGGGAAAATCGAAACCAGTGATATAATACAGTTCAATCATGTATACTAAACACTCTGTCAAAGAATTAGCACAATCGGTTGGAATATAGAGATTTTATTAACGTTTATAGCAAAATCGTGTTTTTACCGCAAGAAACGACGATTTTTACAATTGGACGATTTACACAAACAAACCCTTATTCTTCCGCATGCGAACGTGAAATTGTTGTTATATATAGGTGAATCCACATGAATTTAACATTTTTTTAAGAAATTAGACAAATCCCACGGAATTTGTAGATTATATTGATATTTATATAGTTAAAAAACTCGAAAAAACGAAATTTTTTGAAGGATTTTTTTTTGTGGGCAAATTCGAAACCAGTGACATAATACAGTTCAGTCATGTATACTAAACACTCTGTGAAAGAATTAGCACAATCGGTTGGAATATAGAGATTTTATTAACGTTTATAGCAAAATCGTGTTTTTACCGCAAGAAACAACGATTTTTACAATTTGACCATTTTCACAAACAAACCCATATTCCTCTGCATGCGAACGTGAAATTGTTGTTATATATAGGTGACTCCACATGAATTTAACATTTTTTTAAGAAATTAGACAAATCCCCCGGAATTTGTAGATTTTATTGATATTTATATAGTTAAAATCTCGCAAAAACGAAGTTTTTTGAAGGATTTTTTTTTGTGGGGTAAATCGAAACCAGTGATATAATACAGTTCAATTATGTATACTAAACACTCTGTGAAAGAATTAGCACAATCGGTTGGAATATAGAGATTTTATTAACGTTTAAACAAAATCGTGTTTTTACCGCAAGAAACGACGATTTTTACAATTGGACGATTTACACAAACAAACCCATATTCCTCTGCATGCGAACGTGAAATTGTTGTTATACACAGGTGACTCCACATGAATTTAACATTTTTTTAAGAAATTAGACAAATCCCACGGAATTTGTAGATTATATTGATATTTATATAGTTAAAAAACTCGCAAAAACGAAATTTTTTGAAGGATTTTTTTTTGTGGGGAAAATCGAAACCAGTGATATAATACAGTTCAATCATGTATACTAAACACTCTGTCCAAGAATTAGCACAATCGGTTGGAATATAGAGATTTTATTAATGTTTATAGCAAAATCGTGTTTTTACCGCAAGAAACGACGATTTTTACAATTGGACGATTTACACAAACAAACCCATATTCCTCTGCATGCGAACGTAAAATTGTTGTTATATATTGGTGAATCCACATGAATTTAACATTTTTTTAAGAAATTAGACAAATCCCACGGAATTTGTAGATTTTATTGATATTTATATAGTTAAAATCTCGCAAAAACGAAGTTTTTTGAAGGATTTTTTTTTTTTGGGAAAATCGAAACCAGTGATACAATACAGTTCAATTATGTATACTAAACACTCTGTGAAAGAATTAGCACAATCGGTTGGAATATAGAGATTTTATTAACGTTTATAACAAAATCGTGTTTTTACCGCAAGAAACGACGATTTTTACAATTGGACGATTTACACAAACAAAGCCATATTCCTCTGCATGCGAACGTGAAATTGTTGTTACATACAGGTGACTCCACATGAATTTAACATTTTTTTAAGAAATTAGACAAATCCCACGGAATTTGTATATTTTATAAATATTTATATAGTTAATAATCTCGCAAAATCGAAATTTTTTGAAGGATTTTTTTTTGTGGGGAAAATCGAAACCAGTGATATAATACAGTTCAATCATGTATACTAAACACTCTGTCAAAGAATTAGCACAATCGGTTGGAATATAGAGATTTTATTAACGTTTATAGCAAAATCGTGTTTTTACCGCAAGAAACGACGATTTTTACAATTGGACGATTTACACAAACAAACCCTTATTCCTCCGCATGCGAACGTGAAATTGTTATATATAGGTGAATCCACATGAATTTAACATTTTTTTAAGAAATTAGACAAATCCCACGGAATTTGTAGATTATATTGATATTTATATAGTTAAAAAACTCGAAAAAACGAAATTTTTTGAAGGATTTTTTTTTGTGGGGAAATTCGAAACCAGTGACATAATACAGTTCAATCATGTATACTAAACACTCTGTGAAAGAATTAGCACAATCGGTTGGAATATAGAGATTTTATTAACGTTTATAGCAAAATCGTGTTTTTACCGCAAGAAACAACGATTTTTACAATTTGACCATTTTCACAAACAAACCCATATTCCTCTGCATGCGAACGTGAAATTGTTGTTATATATAGGTGACTCCACATGAATTTAACATTTTTTTAAGAAATTAGACAAATCCCCCGGAATTTGTAGATTTTATTGATATTTATATAGTTAAAATCTCGCAAAAACGAAATTTTTTGAAGGATTTTTTTTGTGGGGAAAATCGAAACCAGTGATATAATACAGTTCAATTATGTATACTAAACACTCTGTGAAAGAATTAGCACAATCCGTTGGAATATAGAGATTTTATTAACGTTTATAACAAAATCGTGTTTTTACCGCAAGAAACGACGATTTTTACAATTGGACGATTTACACAAACAAACCCATATTCCTCTGCATGCGAACGTGAAATTGTTGTTATATACAGGTGACTCCACATGAATTTAACATTTTTTTAAGAAATTAGACAAATCCCCCGGAACTTGTAGATTTTATTGATATTTATATAGTTAAAATCTCGCAAAAACGAAATTTTTTGAAGGATTTTTTTTTGTGGGGAAAATCGAAACCAGTGACATAATACAGTTCAATCATGTATACTAAACACTCTGTGAAAGAATTAGCACAATCGGTTGGAATATAGAGATTTTATTAACGTTTATAACAAAATCGTGTTTTTACCGCAAGAAACGACGATTTTTACAATTGGACGATTTACACAAACAAACCCATATTCCTCTGCATGCGAACGTGAAATTGTTGTTATATACAGGTGACTCCACATGAATTTAACATTTTTTTAAGAAATTAGACAAATCCCACGGAATTTGTATATTTTATAAATATTTATATAGTTAATAATCTCGCAAAAACGAAATTTTTTGAAGGATTTTTTTTTGTGGGGAAAATCGAAACCAGTGATATAATACAGTTCAATCATGTATACTAAACACTCTGTCAAAGAATTAGCACAATCGGTTGGAATATAGAGATTTTATTAACGTTTATAGCAAAATCGTGTTTTTACCGCAAGAAACGACGATTTTTACAATTGGACGATTTACACAAACAAACCCTTATTCTTCCGCATGCGAACGTGAAATTGTTGTTATATATAGGTGAATCCACATGAATTTAACATTTTTTTAAGAAATTAGACAAATCCCACGGAATTTGTAGATTATATTGATATTTATATAGTTAAAAAACTCGAAAAAACGAAATTTTTTGAAGGATTTTTTTTTGTGGGCAAATTCGAAACCAGTGACATAATACAGTTCAGTCATGTATACTAAACACTCTGTGAAAGAATTAGCACAATCGGTTGGAATATAGAGATTTTATTAACGTTTATAGCAAAATCGTGTTTTTACCGCAAGAAACAACGATTTTTACAATTTGACCATTTTCACAAACAAACCCATATTCCTCTGCATGCGAACGTGAAATTGTTGTTATATATAGGTGACTCCACATGAATTTAACATTTTTTTAAGAAATTAGACAAATCCCCCGGAATTTGTAGATTTTATTGATATTTATATAGTTAAAATCTCGCAAAAACGAAGTTTTTTGAAGGATTTTTTTTTGTGGGGTAAATCGAAACCAGTGATATAATACAGTTCAATTATGTATACTAAACACTCTGTGAAAGAATTAGCACAATCGGTTGGAATATAGAGATTTTATTAACGTTTAAACAAAATCGTGTTTTTACCGCAAGAAACGACGATTTTTACAATTGGACGATTTACACAAACAAACCCATATTCCTCTGCATGCGAACGTGAAATTGTTGTTATACACAGGTGACTCCACATGAATTTAACATTTTTTTAAGAAATTAGACAAATCCCACGGAATTTGTAGATTATATTGATATTTATATAGTTAAAAAACTCGCAAAAACGAAATTTTTTGAAGGATTTTTTTTTGTGGGGAAAATCGAAACCAGTGATATAATACAGTTCAATCATGTATACTAAACACTCTGTCCAAGAATTAGCACAATCGGTTGGAATATAGAGATTTTATTAATGTTTATAGCAAAATCGTGTTTTTACCGCAAGAAACGACGATTTTTACAATTGGACGATTTACACAAACAAACCCATATTCCTCTGCATGCGAACGTGAAATTGTTGTTATATATTGGTGAATCCACATGAATTTAACATTTTTTTAAGAAATTAGACAAATCCCACGGAATTTGTAGATTTTATTGATATTTATATAGTTAAAATCTCGCAAAAACGAAGTTTTTTGAAGGATTTTTTTTTTTTGGGAAAATCGAAACCAGTGATACAATACAGTTCAATTATGTATACTAAACACTCTGTGAAAGAATTAGCACAATCGGTTGGAATATAGAGATTTTATTAACGTTTATAACAAAATCGTGTTTTTACCGCAAGAAACGACGATTTTTACAATTGGACGATTTACACAAACAAACCCATATTCCTCTGCATGCGAACGTGAAATTGTTGTTACATACAGGTGACTCCACATGAATTTAACATTTTTTTAAGAAATTAGACAAATCCCACGGAATTTGTATATTTTATAAATATTTATATAGTTAATAATCTCGCAAAATCGAAATTTTTTGAAGGATTTTTTTTTGTGGGGAAAATCGAAACCAGTGATATAATACAGTTCAATCATGTATACTAAACACTCTGTCAAAGAATTAGCACAATCGGTTGGAATATAGAGATTTTATTAACGTTTATAGCAAAATCGTGTTTTTACCGCAAGAAACGACGATTTTTACAATTGGACGATTTACACAAACAAACCCATATTCCTCTGCATGCGAACGTGAAATTGTTGTTATATACAGGTGACTCCACATGAATTTAACATTTGTTTAAGAAATTAGACAAATCCCACTGAATTTGTAGATTTTATTAATATTTATATAGTTAGAAAACTCGCAAAAACGAAATTTTTTGAAGGATTTTTTTTTGTGGGGAAAATCGAAACCAGTGACATAATACAGTTCAATCATGTATACTAAACACTCTGTGAAAGAATTAGCACAATCGGTTGGAATATAGAGATTTTATTAACGTTTATAACAAAATCGTGTTTTTACCGCAAGAAACGACGATTTTTACAATTGGACGATTTACACAAACAAACCCATATTCCTCTGCATGCGAACGTGAAATTGTTGTTATATATAGGTGACTCCACATGAATTTAACATTTTTTTAAGAAATTAGACAAATCCCAAGGAATTTGTATATTTTATAAATATTTATATAGTTAATAATCTCGCAAAAACGAAATTTTTTGAAGGATTTTTTTTTGTGGGGAAAATCGAAACCAGTGATATAATACAGTTCAATTATGTATACTAAACACTCTGTGAAAGTATTAGCACAATCGGTTGGAATAGAGAGATTTTATTAACGTTTATAACAAAATCGTGTTTTTACCGCAAGAAACGACGATTTTTACAATTGGACGATTTACACAAACAAACCCATATTCCTCTGCTTGCGAACGTGAAATTGTTGTTATATACAGGTGACTCCACATGAATTTAACATTTTTTTAAGAAATTAGACAAATCCCACGGAATTTGTAGATTATATTGATATTTATATAGTTAAAAAACTCGCAAACACGAAATTTTTTGAAGGATTTTTTTTTGTGGGGAAAATCGAAACCTGTGACATAATACAGTTCAATCATGTATACTAAACACTCTGTGAAAGAATTAGCACAATCGGTTGGAATATAGAGATTTTATTAGCGTTTATAGCAAAATCGTGTTTTTACCGCAAGAAACGACGATTTTTATAATTTGACCATTTTCACGAACAAACCCATATTCCTCTGCATGCGAACGTGAAATTGTTGTTATATATAGGTGACTCCACAAGAATTTAACATTTTTTTAAGAAATTAGACAAATCCCCCGGAATTTGTAGATTTTATTGATATTTATATAGTTAAAATCTCGCAAAAACGAAATTTTTTGAAGGATTTTTTTTTGTGGGGAAAATCGAAACCAGTGATATAATACAGTTCAATCATGTATACTAAACACTCTGTCCAAGAATTAGCACAATCGGTTGGAATATAGAGATTTTATTAATGTTTATAGCAAAATCGTGTTTTTACCGCAAGAAACGACGATTTTTACAATTGGACGATTTGCACAAACAAACCCATATTCCTCTGCATGCGAACGTGAAATTGTTGTTATATATAGGTGAATCCACATGAATTTAACATTTTTTTAAGAAATTAGACAAATCCCACGGAATTTGTAGATTTTATTGATATTTATATAGTTAAAATCTCGCAAAAACGAAATTTTTTGAAGGATTTTTTTTTTGTGGGGAAAATCGAAACCAGTGATATAATACAGTTCAGTTATGTATACTAAACACTCTGTAAAAGAATTAGCACAATCGGTTGGAATATAGAGATTTTATTAACGTTTATAACAAAATCGTGTTTTTACCGCAAGAAACGACGATTTTTACAATTGGACGATTTACACAAACAAACCCATATTCCTCTGCATGCGAACGTGAAATTGTTGTTACATGCAGGTGACTCCACATGAATTTAACATTTTTTTAAGAAATTAGACAAATCCCACGGAATTTGTAGATTTTATTGATATTGATATAGTTAAAATCACGCAAAAACTAAATTTTTTGAAGGATTTTTTTTTGTGGGGAAAATCGAAACCAGTGATATAATACAGTTCAATCATGTATACTAAACACTCTGTCAAAGAATTAGCACAATCGGTTGGAATATAGAGATTTTATTAACGTTTATAGCAAAATCGTGTTTTTACCGCCAGAAACGACGATTTTTACAATTGGACGATTTACACAAACAAACCCATATTCCTCTGCATGCGAAAGTGAAATCGTTGTTATATATAGGTGAATCCACACGAATTTAACATTTTTTTAAGAAATTAGACAAATCCCACTGAATTTGTAGATTTTATTGATATTTATATAGTTAGAAAACTCGCAAAAACGAAATTTTTTGAAGGATTTTTTTTGTGGGGAAAATCGAAACCAGTGACATAATACAGTTCAATCATGTATACTGAACACTCTGTGAAAGAATTAGCTCAATCGGTTGGAATATAGAGATTTTATTAACGTTTATAACAAAATCGTGTTTTTACCGCAAGAAACGACGATTTTTACAATTGGACGATTTACACAAACAAACCCATATTCCTCTGCATGCGAACGTGAAATTGTTGTTATATACAGGTGACTCCACATGAATTTAACATTTTTTTAAGAAATTAGACAAATCCCACGGAATTTGTATATTTTATAAATATTTATACAGTTAATAATCTCGCAAAAACGAAATTTTTTGAAGGATTTTTTTTTGTGGGGAAAATCGAAACCAGTGATATAATACAGTTCAATCATGTATACTAAACACTCTGTCAAAGAATTAGCACAATCGGTTGGAATATAGAGATTTTATTAACGTTTATAGCAAAATCGTGTTTTTACCGCAAGAAACAACGATTTTTACAATTTGACCATTTTCACAAACAAACCCATATTCCTCTGCATGCGAACGTGAAATTGTTGTTATATATAGGTGACTCCACATGAATTTAACATTTTTTTAAGAAATTAGACAAATCCCCCGGAACTTGTAGATTTTATTGATATTTATATAGTTAAAATCTCGCAAAAACGAAATTTTTTGAAGGATTTTTTTTTGTGGGGAAAATCGAAACCAGTGATATAATACAGTTCAATTATGTATACTAAACACTCTGTGAAAGAATTAGCACAATCGGTTGGAATATAGAGATTTTATTAACGTTTATAACAAAATCGTGTTTTTACCGCAAGAAACGACGATTTTTACAATTGGACGATTTACACAAACAAACCCATATTCCTCTGCATGCGAACGTGAAATTGTTGTTATATACAGGTGACTCCACATGAATTTAACATTTTTTTTAAGAAATTAGACAAATCCCACGGAATTTGTAGATTTTATTGATATTTATATAGTTAAAATCTCGCAAAAACGAAATTTTTTGAAGGATTTTTTTTTGTGGGGAAAATCGAAACCAGTGATATAATACAGTTCAATAATGTATACTAAACACTCTGTGAAAGTATTAGCACAATCGGTTGGAATATAGAGATTTTATTAACGTTTAAACAAAATCGTGTTTTTACCGCAAGAAACGACGATTTTTACAATTGGACGATTTACACAAACAAACCCATATTCCTCTGCATGCGAACGTGAAATTGTTGTTATATACAGGTGACTCCACATGAATTTAACATTTTTTTAAGAAATTAGACAAATCCCACGGAATTTGTAGATTATATTGATATTTATATAGTTAAAAAACTCGCAAAAACGAAATTTTTTGAAGGATTTTTTTTTGTGGGGAAAATCGAAACCAGTGATATAATACAGTTCAATCATGTATACTAAACACTCTGTGAAAGAATTAGCACAATCGGTTGGAATATAGAGATTTTATTAATGTTTATAGCAAAATCGTGTTTTTACCGCAAGAAACGACGATTTTTACAATTGGACGATTTACACAAACAAACCCATATTCCTCTGCATGCGAACGTGAAATTGTTGTTATATATAGGTGAATCCACATGAATTTAACATTTTTTTAAGAAATTAGACAAATCCCAAGGAATTTGTAGATTTTATTGATATTTATATAGTTAAAATCTCGCAAAAACGAAGTTTTTTGAAGGATTTTTTTTGTGGGGAAAATCGAAACCAGTGATATAATACAGTTCAATTATGTATACTAAACACTCTGTGAAAGAATTAGCACAATCGGTTGGAATATAGAGATTTTATTAACGTTTATAACAAAATCGTGTTTTTACCGCAAGAAACGACGATTTTTACAATTGGACGATTTACACAAACAAACCCATATTCCTCTGCATGCGAACGTGAAATTGTTGTTACATACAGGTGACTCCACATGAATTTAACATTTTTTTAAGAAATTAGACAAATCCCACGGAATTTGTAGATTTTATTGATATTGATATAGTTAAAATCTCGCAAAAACGAAATTTTTTGAAGGATTTTTTTTTGTGGGGAAAATCGAAACCAGTGATATAATACAGTTCAATTATGTATACTAAACACTCTGTCAAAGAATTAGCACAATCGGTTGGAATATAGAGATTTTATTAACGTTTATAGCAAAATCGTGTTTTTACCGCAAGAAACGACGATTTTTACAATTGGACGATTTACACAAACAAACCCATATTCCTCTGCATGCGAAAGTGAAATTGTTGTTATATATAGGTGAATCCACATGAATTTAACATTTTTTTAAGAAATTAGACAAATCCCACTGAATTTGTAGATTTTATTGATATTTATATAGTTAGAAAACTCGCAAAAACGAAATTTTTTGAAGGATTTTTTTTGTGGGGAAAATCGAAACCAGTGACATAATACAGTTCAATCATGTACACTAAACACTCTGTGAAAGAATTAGCACAATCGGTTGGAATATAGAGATTTTATTAACGTTTATAACAAAATCGTGTTTTTACCGCAAGAAACGACGATTTTTACAATTGGACGATTTACACAAACAAACCCATAATCCTCTGCATGCGAACGTGAAATTGTTGTTATATACAGGTGACTCCACATGAATTTAACATTTTTTTAAGAAATTAGACAAATCCCACAGAATTTGTATATTTTATAGATATTTATATAGTTAATAATCTCGCAAAAACGAAATTTTTTGAAGGATTTTTTTTTGTGGGGAAAATCGAAACCAGTGATATAATACAGTTCAATTATGTATACTAAACACTCTGTGAAAGTATTAGCACAATCGGTTGGAATATAGAGATTTTATTAACGTTTAAACAAAATCGTGTTTTTACCGCAAGAAACGACGATTTTTACAATTGGACGATTTACACAAACAAACCCATATTCCTCTGCATGCGAACGTGAAATTGTTGTTATATATAGGTGACTCCACATGAATTTAACATTTTTTTAAGAAATTAGACAAATCCCACGGAATTTGTAGATTATATTGATATTTATATAGTTAAAAAACTCGCAAAAACGAAATTTTTTGAAGGATTTTTTTTTGTGTGGAAAATCGAAACCAGTGACATAATACAGTTCAATCATGTATAGTAAACACTCTGTGAAAGAATTAGCACAATCGGTTGGAATATAGAGATTTTATTAGCGTTTATAGCAAAATCGTGTTTTTACCGCAAGAAACGACGATTTTTACAATTTGACGATTTTCACGAACAAACCCATATTCCTCTGCATGCGAACGTGAAATTGTTGTTATATATAGGTGACTCCACATGAATTTAACATTTTTTTAAGAAATTAGACAAATCCCCCGGAATTTGTAGATTTTATTGATATTTATATAGTTAAGATCTCGCAAAAACGAAATTTTTTGAAGGATTTTTTTTTGTGGGGAAAATCGAAACCAGTGATATAATACAGTTCAATCATGTATACTAAACACTCTGTGAAAGAATTAGCACAATCGGTTGGAATATAGAGATTTTATTAACGTTTATAACAAAATCGTGTTTTTACCGCAAGAAACGACGATTTTTACAATTGGACGATTTACACAAACAAACCCATATTCCTCTGCATGCGAACGTGAAATTGTTGTTATATATAGGTGACTCCACATGAATTTAACATTTTTTTAAGAAATTAGACAAATCCCAAGGAATTTGTATATTTTATAAATATTTATATAGTTAATAATCTCGCAAAAACGAAATTTTTTGAAGGATTTTTTTTTGTGGGGAAAATCGAAACCAGTGATATAATACAGTTCAATTATGTATACTAAACACTCTGTGAAAGTATTAGAACAATCGGTTGGAATAGAGAGATTTTATTAACGTTTATAACAAAATCGTGTTTTTACCGCAAGAAACGACGATTTTTACAATTGGACGATTTACACAAACAAACCCATATTCCTCTGCTTGCGAACGTGAAATTGTTGTTATATACAGGTGACTCCACATGAATTTAACATTTTTTTAAGAAATTAGACAAATCCCACGGAATTTGTAGATTATATTGATATTTATATAGTTAAAAAACTCGCAAACACGAAATTTTTTGAAGGATTTTTTTTTGTGGGGAAAATCGAAACCTGTGACATAATACAGTTCAATCATGTATACTAAACACTCTGTGAAAGAATTAGCACAATCGGTTGGAATATAGAGATTTTATTAGCGTTTATAGCAAAATCGTGTTTTTACCGCAAGAAACGACGATTTTTATAATTTGACCATTTTCACGAACAAACCCATATTCCTCTGCATGCGAACGTGAAATTGTTGTTATATATAGGTGACTCCACAAGAATTTAACATTTTTTTAAGAAATTAGACAAATCCCCCGGAATTTGTAGATTTTATTGATATTTATATAGTTAAAATCTCGCAAAAACGAAATTTTTTGAAGGATTTTTTTTTGTGGGGAAAATCGAAACCAGTGATATAATACAGTTCAATCATGTATACTAAACACTCTGTCCAAGAATTAGCACAATCGGTTGGAATATAGAGATTTTATTAATGTTTATAGCAAAATCGTGTTTTTACCGCAAGAAACGACGATTTTTACAATTGGACGATTTGCACAAACAAACCCATATTCCTCTGCATGCGAACGTGAAATTGTTGTTATATATAGGTGAATCCACATGAATTTAACATTTTTTTAAGAAATTAGACAAATCCCACGGAATTTGTAGATTTTATTGATATTTATATAGTTAAAATCTCGCAAAAACGAAATTTTTTGAAGGATTTTTTTTTTGTGGGGAAAATCGAAACCAGTGATATAATACAGTTCAGTTATGTATACTAAACACTCTGTAAAAGAATTAGCACAATCGGTTGGAATATAGAGATTTTATTAACGTTTATAACAAAATCGTGTTTTTACCGCAAGAAACGACGATTTTTACAATTGGACGATTTACACAAACAAACCCATATTCCTCTGCATGCGAACGTGAAATTGTTGTTACATGCAGGTGACTCCACATGAATTTAACATTTTTTTAAGAAATTAGACAAATCCCACGGAATTTGTAGATTTTATTGATATTGATATAGTTAAAATCACGCAAAAACTAAATTTTTTGAAGGATTTTTTTTTGTGGGGAAAATCGAAACCAGTGATATAATACAGTTCAATCATGTATACTAAACACTCTGTCAAAGAATTAGCACAATCGGTTGGAATATAGAGATTTTATTAACGTTTATAGCAAAATCGTGTTTTTACCGCCAGAAACGACGATTTTTACAATTGGACGATTTACACAAACAAACCCATATTCCTCTGCATGCGAAAGTGAAATCGTTGTTATATATAGGTGAATCCACACGAATTTAACATTTTTTTAAGAAATTAGACAAATCCCACTGAATTTGTAGATTTTATTGATATTTATATAGTTAGAAAACTCGCAAAAACGAAATTTTTTGAAGGATTTTTTTTGTGGGGAAAATCGAAACCAGTGACATAATACAGTTCAATCATGTATACTGAACACTCTGTGAAAGAATTAGCTCAATCGGTTGGAATATAGAGATTTTATTAACGTTTATAACAAAATCGTGTTTTTACCGCAAGAAACGACGATTTTTACAATTGGACGATTTACACAAACAAACCCATATTCCTCTGCATGCGAACGTGAAATTGTTGTTATATACAGGTGACTCCACATGAATTTAACATTTTTTTAAGAAATTAGACAAATCCCACGGAATTTGTATATTTTATAAATATTTATACAGTTAATAATCTCGCAAAAACGAAATTTTTTGAAGGATTTTTTTTTGTGGGGAAAATCGAAACCAGTGATATAATACAGTTCAATCATGTATACTAAACACTCTGTCAAAGAATTAGCACAATCGGTTGGAATATAGAGATTTTATTAACGTTTATAGCAAAATCGTGTTTTTACCGCAAGAAACAACGATTTTTACAATTTGACCATTTTCACAAACAAACCCATATTCCTCTGCATGCGAACGTGAAATTGTTGTTATATATAGGTGACTCCACATGAATTTAACATTTTTTTAAGAAATTAGACAAATCCCCCGGAACTTGTAGATTTTATTGATATTTATATAGTTAAAATCTCGCAAAAACGAAATTTTTTGAAGGATTTTTTTTTGTGGGGAAAATCGAAACCAGTGATATAATATAGTTCAATTATGTATACTAAACACTCTGTGAAAGAATTAGCACAATCGGTTGGAATATAGAGATTTTATTAACGTTTATAACAAAATCGTGTTTTTACCGCAAGAAACGACGATTTTTACAATTGGACGATTTACACAAACAAACCCATATTCCTCTGCATGCGAACGTGAAATTGTTGTTATATACAGGTGACTCCACATGAATTTAACATTTTTTTTAAGAAATTAGACAAATCCCACGGAATTTGTAGATTTTATTGATATTTATATAGTTAAAATCTCGCAAAAACGAAATTTTTTGAAGGATTTTTTTTTGTGGGGAAAATCGAAACCAGTGATATAATACAGTTCAATAATGTATACTAAACACTCTGTGAAAGTATTAGCACAATCGGTTGGAATATAGAGATTTTATTAACGTTTAAACAAAATCGTGTTTTTACCGCAAGAAACGACGATTTTTACAATTGGACGATTTACACAAACAAACCCATATTCCTCTGCATGCGAACGTGAAATTGTTGTTATATACAGGTGACTCCACATGAATTTAACATTTTTTTAAGAAATTAGACAAATCCCACGGAATTTGTAGATTATATTGATATTTATATAGTTAAAAAACTCGCAAAAACGAAATTTTTTGAAGGATTTTTTTTTGTGGGGAAAATCGAAACCAGTGATATAATACAGTTCAATCATGTATACTAAACACTCTGTCCAAGAATTAGCACAATCGGTTGGAATATAGAGATTTTATTAATGTTTATAGCAAAATCGTGTTTTTACCGCAAGAAACGACGATTTTTACAATTGGACGATTTACACAAACAAACCCATATTCCTCTGCATGCGAACGTGAAATTGTTGTTATATATAGGTGAATCCACATGAATTTAACATTTTTTTAAGAAATTAGACAAATCCCAAGGAATTTGTAGATTTTATTGATATTTATATAGTTAAAATCTCGCAAAAACGAAGTTTTTTGAAGGATTTTTTTTGTGGGGAAAATCGAAACCAGTGATATAATACAGTTCAATTATGTATACTAAACACTCTGTGAAAGAATTAGCACAATCGGTTGGAATATAGAGATTTTATTAACGTTTATAACAAAATCGTGTTTTTACCGCAAGAAACGACGATTTTTACAATTGGACGATTTACACAAACAAACCCATATTCCTCTGCATGCGAACGTGAAATTGTTGTTACATACAGGTGACTCCACATGAATTTAACATTTTTTTAAGAAATTAGACAAATCCCACGGAATTTGTAGATTTTATTGATATTGATATAGTTAAAATCTCGCAAAAACGAAATTTTTTGAAGGATTTTTTTTTGTGGGGAAAATCGAAACCAGTGATATAATACAGTTCAATTATGTATACTAAACACTCTGTCAAAGAATTAGCACAATCGGTTGGAATATAGAGATTTTATTAACGTTTATAGCAAAATCGTGTTTTTACCGCAAGAAACGACGATTTTTACAATTGGACGATTTACACAAACAAACCCATATTCCTCTGCATGCGAAAGTGAAATTGTTGTTATATATAGGTGAATCCACATGAATTTAACATTTTTTTAAGAAATTAGACAAATCCCACTGAATTTGTAGATTTTATTGATATTTATATAGTTAGAAAACTCGCAAAAACGAAATTTTTTGAAGGATTTTTTTTGTGGGGAAAATCGAAACCAGTGACATAATACAGTTCAATCATGTACACTAAACACTCTGTGAAAGAATTAGCACAATCGGTTGGAATATAGAGATTTTATTAACGTTTATAACAAAATCGTGTTTTTACCGCAAGAAACGACGATTTTTACAATTGGACGATTTACACAAACAAACCCATAATCCTCTGCATGCGAACGTGAAATTGTTGTTATATACAGGTGACTCCACATGAATTTAACATTTTTTTAAGAAATTAGACAAATCCCACAGAATTTGTATATTTTATAGATATTTATATAGTTAATAATCTCGCAAAAACGAAATTTTTTGAAGGATTTTTTTTTGTGGGGAAAATCGAAACCAGTGATATAATACAGTTCAATTATGTATACTAAACACTCTGTGAAAGTATTAGCACAATCGGTTGGAATATAGAGATTTTATTAACGTTTAAACAAAATCGTGTTTTTACCGCAAGAAACGACGATTTTTACAATTGGACGCTTTACACAAACAAACCCATATTCCTCTGCATGCGAACGTGAAATTGTTGTTATATATAGGTGACTCCACATGAATTTAACATTTTTTAAGAAATTAGACAAATCCCACGGAATTTGTAGATTATATTGATATTTATATAGTTAAAAAACTCGCAAAAACGAAATTTTTTGAAGGATTTTTTTTTGTGTGGAAAATCGAAACCAGTGACATAATACAGTTCAATCATGTATAGTAAACACTCTGTGAAAGAATTAGCACAATCGGTTGGAATATAGAGATTTTATTAGCGTTTATAGCAAAATCGTGTTTTTACCGCAAGAAACGACGATTTTTACAATTTGACGATTTTCACGAACAAACCCATATTCCTCTGCATGCGAACGTGAAATTGTTGTTATATATAGGTGACTCCACATGAATTTAACATTTTTTTAAGAAATTAGACAAATCCCCCGGAATTTGTAGATTTTATTGATATTTATATAGTTAAGATCTCGCAAAAACGAAATTTTTTGAAGGATTTTTTTTTGTGGGGAAAATCGAAACCAGTGATATAATACAGTTCAATCATGTATACTAAACACTCTGTCAAAGAATTAGCACAATCGGTTGGAATATAGAGATTTTATTAACGTTTATAGCAAAATCGTGTTTTTACCGCCAGAAACGACGATTTTTACAATTGGACGATTTACACAAACAAACCCATATTCCTCTGCATGCGAAAGTGAAATCGTTGTTATATATAGGTGAATCCACACGAATTTAACATTTTTTTAAGAAATTAGACAAATCCCACTGAATTTGTAGATTTTATTGATATTTATATAGTTAGAAAACTCGCAAAAACGAAATTTTTTGAAGGATTTTTTTTGTGGGGAAAATCGAAACCAGTGACATAATACAGTTCAATCATGTATACTGAACACTCTGTGAAAGAATTAGCTCAATCGGTTGGAATATAGAGATTTTATTAACGTTTATAACAAAATCGTGTTTTTACCGCAAGAAACGACGATTTTTACAATTGGACGATTTACACAAACAAACCCATATTCCTCTGCATGCGAACGTGAAATTGTTGTTATATACAGGTGACTCCACATGAATTTAACATTTTTTTAAGAAATTAGACAAATCCCACGGAATTTGTATATTTTATAAATATTTATACAGTTAATAATCTCGCAAAAACGAAATTTTTTGAAGGATTTTTTTTTGTGGGGAAAATCGAAACCAGTGATATAATACAGTTCAATCATGTATACTAAACACTCTGTCAAAGAATTAGCACAATCGGTTGGAATATAGAGATTTTATTAACGTTTATAGCAAAATCGTGTTTTTACCGCAAGAAACAACGATTTTTACAATTTGACCATTTTCACAAACAAACCCATATTCCTCTGCATGCGAACGTGAAATTGTTGTTATATATAGGTGACTCCACATGAATTTAACATTTTTTTAAGAAATTAGACAAATCCCCCGGAACTTGTAGATTTTATTGATATTTATATAGTTAAAATCTCGCAAAAACGAAATTTTTTGAAGGATTTTTTTTTGTGGGGAAAATCGAAACCAGTGATATAATACAGTTCAATTATGTATACTAAACACTCTGTGAAAGAATTAGCACAATCGGTTGGAATATAGAGATTTTATTAACGTTTATAACAAAATCGTGTTTTTACCGCAAGAAACGACGATTTTTACAATTGGACGATTTACACAAACAAACCCATATTCCTCTGCATGCGAACGTGAAATTGTTGTTATATACAGGTGACTCCACATGAATTTAACATTTTTTTTAAGAAATTAGACAAATCCCACGGAATTTGTAGATTTTATTGATATTTATATAGTTAAAATCTCGCAAAAACGAAATTTTTTGAAGGATTTTTTTTTGTGGGGAAAATCGAAACCAGTGATATAATACAGTTCAATAATGTATACTAAACACTCTGTGAAAGTATTAGCACAATCGGTTGGAATATAGAGATTTTATTAACGTTTAAACAAAATCGTGTTTTTACCGCAAGAAACGACGATTTTTACAATTGGACGCTTTACACAAACAAACCCATATTCCTCTGCATGCGAACGTGAAATTGTTGTTATATACAGGTGACTCCACATGAATTTAACATTTTTTTAAGAAATTAGACAAATCCCACGGAATTTGTAGATTATATTGATATTTATATAGTTAAAAAACTCGCAAAAACGAAATTTTTTGAAGGATTTTTTTTTGTGGGGAAAATCGAAACCAGTGATATAATACAGTTCAATCATGTATACTAAACACTCTGTCCAAGAATTAGCACAATCGGTTGGAATATAGAGATTTTATTAATGTTTATAGCAAAATCGTGTTTTTACCGCAAGAAACGACGATTTTTACAATTGGACGATTTACACAAACAAACCCATATTCCTCTGCATGCGAACGTGAAATTGTTGTTATATATAGGTGAATCCACATGAATTTAACATTTTTTTAAGAAATTAGACAAATCCCAAGGAATTTGTAGATTTTATTGATATTTATATAGTTAAAATCTCGCAAAAACGAAGTTTTTTGAAGGATTTTTTTTGTGGGGAAAATCGAAACCAGTGATATAATACAGTTCAATTATGTATACTAAACACTCTGTGAAAGAATTAGCACAATCGGTTGGAATATAGAGATTTTATTAACGTTTATAACAAAATCGTGTTTTTACCGCAAGAAACGACGATTTTTACAATTGGACGATTTACACAAACAAACCCATATTCCTCTGCATGCGAACGTGAAATTGTTGTTACATACAGGTGACTCCACATGAATTTAACATTTTTTTAAGAAATTAGACAAATCCCACGGAATTTGTAGATTTTATTGATATTGATATAGTTAAAATCTCGCAAAAACGAAATTTTTTGAAGGATTTTTTTTTGTGGGGAAAATCGAAACCAGTGATATAATACAGTTCAATTATGTATACTAAACACTCTGTCAAAGAATTAGCACAATCGGTTGGAATATAGTGATTTTATTAACGTTTATAGCAAAATCGTGTTTTTACCGCAAGAAACGACGATTTTTACAATTGGACGATTTACACAAACAAACCCATATTCCTCTGCATGCGAAAGTGAAATTGTTGTTATATATAGGTGAATCCACATGAATTTAACATTTTTTTAAGAAATTAGACAAATCCCACTGAATTTGTAGATTTTATTGATATTTATATAGTTAGAAAACTCGCAAAAACGAAATTTTTTGAAGGATTTTTTTTGTGGGGAAAATCGAAACCAGTGACATAATACAGTTCAATCATGTACACTAAACACTCTGTGAATGAATTAGCACAATCGGTTGGAATATAGAGATTTTATTAACGTTTATAACAAAATCGTGTTTTTACCGCAAGAAACGACGATTTTTACAATTGGACGATTTACACAAACAAACCCATAATCCTCTGCATGCGAACGTGAAATTGTTGTTATATACAGGTGACTCCACATGAATTTAACATTTTTTTAAGAAATTAGACAAATCCCACAGAATTTGTATATTTTATAGATATTTATATAGTTAATAATCTCGCAAAAACGAAATTTTTTGAAGGATTTTTTTTTGTGGGGAAAATCGAAACCAGTGATATAATACAGTTCAATTATGTATACTAAACACTCTGTGAAAGTATTAGCACAATCGGTTGGAATATAGAGATTTTATTAACGTTTAAACAAAATCGTGTTTTTACCGCAAGAAACGACGATTTTTACAATTGGACGCTTTACACAAACAAACCCTTATTCCTCTGCATGCGAACGTGAAATTGTTGTTATATATAGGTGACTCCACATGAATTTAACATTTTTTTAAGAAATTAGACAAATCCCACGGAATTTGTAGATTATATTGATATTTATATAGTTAAAAAACTCGCAAAAACGAAATTTTTTGAAGGATTTTTTTTTGTGTGGAAAATCGAAACCAGTGACATAATACAGTTCAATCATGTATAGTAAACACTCTGTGAAAGAATTAGCACAATCGGTTGGAATATAGAGATTTTATTAGCGTTTATAGCAAAATCGTGTTTTTACCGCAAGAAACGACGATTTTTACAATTTGACGATTTTCACGAACAAACCCATATTCCTCTGCATGCGAACGTGAAATTGTTGTTATATATAGGTGACTCCACATGAATTTAACATTTTTTTAAGAAATTAGACAAATCCCCCGGAATTTGTAGATTTTATTGATATTTATATAGTTAAGATCTCGCAAAAACGAAATTTTTTGAAGGATTTTTTTTTGTGGGGAAAATCGAAACCAGTGATATAATACAGTTCAATCATGTATACTAAACACTCTGTCCAAGAATTAGCACAATCGGTTGGAATATAGAGATTTTATTAATGTTTATAGCAAAATCGTGTTTTTACCGCAAGAAACGACGATTTTTACAATTGGACAATTTACACAAACAAACCCATATTCCTCTGCATGCGAACGTGAAATTGTTGTTATATATAGGTGAATCCACATGAAATTAACATTTTTTTAAGAAATTAGACAAATCCCACTGAATTTGTAGATTTTATTGATATTTATATAGTTAGAAAACTCGCAAAAACGAAATTTTTTGAAGGATTTTTTTTGTGGGGAAAATCGAAACCAGTGACATAATACAGTTCAATCATGTATACTGAACACTCTGTGAAAGAATTAGCTCAATCGGTTGGAATATAGAGATTTTATTAACGTTTATAACAAAATCGTGTTTTTACCGCAAGAAACGACGATTTTTACAATTGGACGATTTACACAAACAAACCCATATTCCTCTGCATGCGAACGTGAAATTGTTGTTATATACAGGTGACTCCACATGAATTTAACATTTTTTTAAGAAATTAGACAAATCCCACGGAATTTGTATATTTTATAAATATTTATACAGTTAATAATCTCGCAAAAACGAAATTTTTTGAAGGATTTTTTTTTGTGGGGAAAATCGAAACCAGTGATATAATACAGTTCAATCATGTATACTAAACACTCTGTCAAAGAATTACCACAATCGGTTCTAATATAGAGATTTTATTAACGTTTATAGCAAAATCGTGTTTTTACCGCAAGAAACGACGATTTTTACAATTGGACGATTTACACAAACAAACCCTTATTCCTCCGCATGCGAACGTGAAATTGTTGTTATATATAGGTGAATCCACATGAATTTAACATTTTTTAAGAAATTAGACAAATCCCACGGAATTTGTAGATTATATTGATATTTATCTAGTTAAAAAACTCGAAAAAACGAAATTTTTTTAAGGATTTTTTTTTGTGGGGAAATTCGAAACCAGTGACATAATACAGTTCAGTCATGTATACTAAACACTCTGTGAAAGAATTAGCACAATCGGTTGGAATATAGAGATTTTATTAACGTTTATAGCAAAATCGTGTTTTTACCGCAAGAAACAACGATTTTTACAATTTGACCATTTTCACAAACAAACCCATATTCCTCTGCATGCGAACGTGAAATTGTTGTTATATATAGGTGACTCCACATGAATTTAACATTTTTTTAAGAAATTAGACAAATCCCCCGGAACTTGTAGATTTTATTGATATTTATATAGTTAAAATCTCGCAAAAACGAAATTTTTTGAAGGATTTTTTTTTGTGGGGAAAATCGAAACCAGTGATATAATACAGTTCAATTATGTATACTAAACACTCTGTGAAAGAATTAGCACAATCGGTTGGAATATAGAGATTTTATTAACGTTTATAACAAAATCGTGTTTTTACCGCAAGAAACGACGATTTTTACAATTGGACGATTTACACAAACAAACCCATATTCCTCTGCATGCGAACGTGAAATTGTTGTTATATACAGGTGACTCCACATGAATTTAACATTTTTTTTAAGAAATTAGACAAATCCCACGGAATTTGTAGATTTTATTGATATTTATATAGTTAAAATCTCGCAAAAACGAAATTTTTTGAAGGATTTTTTTTTGTGGGGAAAATCGAAACCAGTGATATAATACAGTTCAATAATGTATACTAAACACTCTGTGAAAGTATTAGCACAATCGGTTGGAATAGAGAGATTTTATTAACGTTTAAACAAAATCGTGTTTTTACCGCAAGAAACGACGATTTTTACAATTGGACGATTTACACAAACAAACCCATATTCCTCTGCATGCGAACGTGAAATTGTTGCTATATACAGGTGACTCCACATGAATTTAACATTTTTTTAAGAAATTAGACAAATCCCACGGAATTTGTAGATTATATTGATATTTATATAGTTAAAAAACTCGCAAAAACGAAATTTTTTGAAGGATTTTTTTTTGTGGGGAAATTCGAAACCAGTGATATAATACAGTTCAATCATGTATACTAAACACTCTGTCCAAGAATTAGCACAATCGGTTGGAATATAGAGATTTTATTAATGTTTATAGCAAAATCGTGTTTTTACCGCAAGAAACGACGATTTTTACAATTGGACGATTTACACAAACAAACCCATATTCCTCTGCATGCGAACGTGAAATTGTTGTTATATATAGGTGAATCCACATGAATTTAACATTTTTTTAAGAAATTAGACAAATCCCAAGGAATTTGTAGATTTTATTGATATTTATATAGTTAAAATCTCGCAAAAACGAAGTTTTTTGAAGGATTTTTTTTGTGGGGAAAATCGAAACCAGTGATATAATACAGTTCAATTATGTATACTAAACACTCTGTGAAAGAATTAGCACAATCGGTTGGAATATAGAGATTTTATTAACGTTTATAACAAAATCGTGTTTTTACCGCAAGAAACGACGATTTTTACAATTGGACGATTTACACAAACAAACCCATATTCCTCTGCATGCGAACGTGAAATTGTTGTTACATACAGGTGACTCCACATGAATTTAACATTTTTTTAAGAAATTAGACAAATCAAACGGAATTTGTAGATTTTATTGATATTGATATAGTTAAAATCTCGCAAAAACGAAATTTTTTGAAGGATTTTTTTTTTGTGGGGAAAATCGAAACCAGTGATATAATACAGTTCAATCATGTATACTAAACACTCTGTCAAAGAATTAGCACAATCGGTTGGAATATAGAGATTTTATTAACGTTTATAGCAAAATCGTGTTTTTACCGCAAGAAACGACGATTTTTACAATTGGACGATTTACACAAACAAACCCATATTCCTCTGCATGCGAAAGTGAAATTGTTGTTATATATAGGTGAATCCACATGAATTTAACATTTTTTTAAGAAATTAGACAAATCCCACTGAATTTGTAGATTTTATTGATATTTATATAGTTAGAAAACTCGCAAAAACGAAATTTTTTGAAGGATTTTTTTTGTGGGGAAAATCGAAACCAGTGACATAATACAGTTCAATCATGTACACTAAACACTCTGTGAAAGAATTAGCACAATCGGTTGGAATATAGAGATTTTATTAACGTTTATAACAAAATCGTGTTTTTACCGCAAGAAACGACGATTTTTACAATTGGACGATTTACACAAACAAACCCATAATCCTCTGCATGCGAACGTGAAATTGTTGTTATATACAGGTGACTCCACATGAATTTAACATTTTTTTAAGAAATTAGACAAATCCCACAGAATTTGTATATTTTATAGATATTTATATAGTTAATAATCTCGCAAAAACGAAATTTTTTGAAGGATTTTTTTTTGTGGGGAAAATCGAAACCAGTGATATAATACAGTTCAATTATGTATACTAAACACTCTGTGAAAGTATTAGCACAATCGGTTGGAATATAGAGATTTTATTAACGTTTAAACAAAATCGTGTTTTTACCGCAAGAAACGACGATTTTTACAATTGGACGCTTTACACAAACAAACCCTTATTCCTCTGCATGCGAACGTGAAATTGTTGTTATATATAGGTGACTCCACATGAATTTAACATTTTTTTAAGAAATTAGACAAATCCCACGGAATTTGTAGATTATATTGATATTTATATAGTTAAAAAACTCGCAAAAACGAAATTTTTTGAAGGATTTTTTTTTTGTGTGGAAAATCGAAACCAGTGACATAATACAGTTCAATCATGTATAGTAAACACTCTGTGAAAGAATTAGCACAATCGGTTGGAATATAGAGATTTTATTAGCGTTTATAGCAAAATCGTGTTTTTACCGCAAGAAACGACGATTTTTACAATTTGACGATTTTCACGAACAAACCCATATTCCTCTGCATGCGAACGTGAAATTGTTGTGATATATAGGTGACTCCACATGAATTTAACATTTTTTTAAGAAATTAGACAAATCCCCCGGAATTTGTAGATTTTATTGATATTTATATAGTTAAGATCTCGCAAAAACGAAATTTTTTGAAGGATTTTTTTTTGTGGGGAAAATCGAAACCAGTGATATAATACAGTTCAATCATGTATACTAAACACTCTGTCCAAGAATTAGCACAATCGGTTGGAATATAGAGATTTTATTAATGTTTATAGCAAAATCGTGTTTTTACCGCAAGAAACGACGATTTTTACAATTGGACAATTTACACAAACAAACCCATATTCCTCTGCATGCGAACGTGAAATTGTTGTTACATGCAGGTGACTCCACATGAATTTAACATTTTTTTAAGAAATTAGACAAATCCCACGGAATTTGTAGATTTTATTGATATTGATATAGTTAAAATCTCGCAAAAACGAAATTTTTTGAAGGATTTTTTTTTGTGGGGAAAATCGAAACCAGTGATATGATACAGTTGAATCATGTATACTAAACACTCTGTCAAAGAATTAGCACAATCGGTTGGAATATAGAGATTTTATTAATGTTTATAGCAAAATCGTGTTTTTACCGCAAGAAACGACGATTTTTACAATTGGACGATTTACACAAACAAACCCATATTCCTCTGCATGCGAAAGTGAAATCGTTGTTATATATAGGTGAATCCACATGTATTTAACATTTTTTTAAGAAATTAGACTAATCCCACTGAATTTGTAGATTTTATTGATATTTATATAGTTAGAAAACTCGCAAAAACGAAATTTTTTGAAGGATTTTTTTTGTGGGGAAAATCGAAACCAGTGACATAATACAGTTCAATCATGTATACTAAACACTCTGTGAAAGAATTAGCACAATCGGTTGGAATATAGAGATTTTATTAACGTTTATAACAAAATCGTGTTTTTACCGCAAGAAACGACGATTTTTACAATTGGACGATTTTTACAATTGGACGATTTACACAAACAAACCCATAATCCTCTGCATGCGAAAGTGAAATTGTTGTTATATACAGGTGACTCCACATGAATTTAACATTTTTTTAAGAAATTAGACAAATCCCATGGAATTTGTATATTTTATAAATATTTATATAGTTAATAATCTCGCAAAAACGAAATTTTTTGAAGGATTTTTTTTTGTGGGGAAAATCGAAACCAGTGATATAATACAGTTCAATCATGTATACTAAACACTCTGTCAAAGAATTAGCACAATCGGTTGGAATATAGAGATTTTATTAACGTTTATAGCAAAATCGTGTTTTTACCGCAAGAAACGACGATTTTTACAATTGGACGATTTACACAAACAAACCCTTATTTCTCCGCATGCGAACGTGAAATTGTTGTTATATATAGGTGAATCCACATGAATTTAACATTTTTTTAAGAAATTAGACAAATCCCACGGAATTTGTAGATTATATTGATATTTATATAGTTAAAAAACTCGAAAAAACGAAATTTTTTGAAGGATTTTTTTTTGTGGGAAAATTCGAAACTAGTGACATAATACAGTTCAGTCATGTATACTAAACACTCTGTGAAAGAATTAGCACAATCGGTTGGAATATAGAGATTTTATTAATGTTTATAGCAAAATCGTGTTTTTACCGCAAGAAACAACGATTTTTACAATTTGACCATTTTCACAAACAAACCCATATTCCTCTGCATGCGAACGTGAAATTGTTGTTATATATAGGTGACTCCACATGAATTTAACATTTTTTTAAGAAATTAGACAAATCCCCCGGAATTTGTAGATTTTATTGATATTTATATAGTTAAAATCTCGCAAAAACGAAATTTTTTGAAGGATTTTTTTTTGTGGGGAAAATCGAAACCAGTGATATAATACAGTTCAGTCATGTATACTAAACACTCTGTGAAAGAATTAGCACAATCGGTTGGAATATAGAGATTTTATTAACGTTTAAACAAAATCGTGTTTTTACCGCAAGAAACGACGATTTTTACAATTGGACGATTTACACAAACAAACCCATATTCCTCTGCATGCGAACGTGAAATTGTTGTTATATACAGGTGACTCCACATGAATTTAACATTTTTTTAAGAAATTAGACAAATCCCACGGAATTTGTAGATTATATTGATATTTATATAGTTAAAAAACTCGCAAAAACGAAATTTTTTGAAGGATTCTTTTTTGTGGGGAAAATCGAAACCAGTGATATAATACAGTTCAATCATGTATACTAAACACTCTGTCCAAGAATTAGCACAATCGGTTGGAATATAGAGATTTTATTAATGTTTATAGCAAAATCGTGTTTTTACCGCAAGAAACGACGATTTTTACAATTGGACGATTTACACAAACAAACCCATATTCCTCTGCATGCGAACGTGAAATTGTTGTTATATATAGGTGAATCCACATGAATTTAACATTTTTTTAAGAAATTAGACAAATCCCACGGAATTTGTAGATTTTATTGATATTTATATAGTTAAAATCTCGCAAAAACGAAGTTTTTTGAAGGATTTTTTTTTTTGGGGAAAATCGAAACCAGTGATATAATACAGTTCATTTATGTATACTAAACACTCTGTGAAAGAATTAGCACAATCGGTTGGAATATAGAGATTTTATTAACGTTTATAACAAAATCGTGTTTTTACCGCAAGAAACGACGATTTTTACAATTGGACGATTTACACAAACAAACCCATATTCCTCTGCATGCGAACGTGAAATTGTTGTTACATACAGGTGACTCCACATGAATTTAACACTTTTTTAAGAAATTAGACAAATCCCACGGAATTTGTAGATTTTATTGATATTGATATAGTTAAAATCTCGCAAAAACGAAATTTTTTGAAGGATTTTTTTTGTGGGGAAAATCGAAACCAGTGATATAATACAGTTCAATCATGTATACTAAACACTCTGTCAAAGAATTAGCACAATCGGTTGGAATATAGAGATTTTATTAACGTTTATAGCAAAATCGTGTTTTTACCGCAAGAAACGACGATTTTTACAATTGGACGATTTACACAAACAAACCCATATTCCTCTGCATGCGAAAGTGAAATTGTTGTTATATATAGGTGAATCCACATGAATTTAACATTTTTTTAAGAAATTAGACAAATCCCACTGTATTTGTAGATTTTATTGATATTTATATAGATAGAAAACTCGCAAAAACGAAATTTTTTGAAGGATTTTTTTTGTGGGGAAAATCGAAACCAGTGACATAATACAGTTCAATCATGTATACTAAACACTCTGTGAAAGAATTAGCACAATCGGTTGGAATATAGAGATTTTATTAACGTTTATAACAAAATCGTGTTTTTACCGCAAGAAACGACGATTTTTACAATTGGACGATTTACACAAACAAACCCATATTCCTCTGCATGCGAACGTGAAATTGTTGTTATATACAGGTGACTCCACATGAATTTAACATTTTTTTAAGAAATTAGACAAATCCCACGGAATTTGTATATTTTATAAATATTTATATAGTTAATAATCTCGCAAAATCGAAATTTTTTGAAGGATTTTTTTTTTGTGGGGAAAATCGAAACCAGTGATATAATACAATTCAATCATGTATACTAAACACTCTGTCAAAGAATTAGCACAATCGGTTGGAATATAGAGATTTTATTAACGTTTATAGCAAAATCGTGTTTTTACCGCAAGAAACGACGATTTTTACAATTGGACGATTTACACAAACAAACCCTTATTTCTCCGCATGCGAACGTGAAATTGTTGTTATATATAGGTGAATCCACATGAATTTAACATTTTTTTAAGAAATTAGACAAATCCCACGGAATTTGTAGATTATATTGATATTTATATAGTTAAAAAACTCGAAAAAACGAAATTTTTTGAAGGATTTTTTTTTGTGGGAAAATTCGAAACCAGTGACATAATACAGTTCAGTCATGTATACTAAACACTCTGTGAAAGAATTAGCACAATCGGTTGGAATATAGAGATTTTATTAACGTTTATAGCAAAATCGTGTTTTTACCGCAAGAAACAACGATTTTTACAATTTGACCATTTTCACAAACAAACCCATATTCCTCTGCATGCGAACGTGAAATTGTTGTTATATATAGGTGACTCCACATGAATTTAACATTTTTTTAAGAAATTAGACAAATCCCCCGGAATTTGTAGATTTTATTGATATTTATATAGTTAAAATCTCGCAAAAACGAAATTTTTTGAAGGATTTTTTTTTTGTGGGGAAAATCGAAACCAGTGATATAATACAGTTCAGTCATGTATACTAAACACTCTGTCAAATAATTAGCACAATCGGTTGGAATATAGAGATTTTATTAACGTTTAAACAAAATCGTGTTTTTACCGCAAGAAACGACGATTTTTACAATTGGACGATTTACACAAACAAACCCATATTCCCCTGCATGCGAACGTGAAATTGTTGTTATATACAGGTGACTCCACATGAATTTAACATTTTTTTAAGAAATTAGACAAATCCCCGGGAATTTGTAGATTATATTGATATTTATATAGTTAAAAAACTCGCAAAAACGAAATTTTTTGAAGGATTTTTTTTTTGTGGGGAAAATCGAAACCAGTGATATAATACAGTTCAATCATGTATACTAAACACTCTGTCCAAGAATTAGCACAATCGGTTGGAATATAGAGATTTTATTAATGTTTATAGCAAAATCGTGTTTTTACCGCAAGAAACGACGATTTTTACAATTGGACGATTTACACAAACAAACCCATATTCCTCTGCATGCGAACGTGAAATTGTTGTTATATATAGGTGAATCCACATGAATTTAACATTTTTTTAAGAAATTAGACAAATCCCACGGAATTTGTAGATTTTATTGATATTTATATAGTTAAAATCTCGCAAAAACGAAGTTTTTTGAAGGATTTTTTTTTTTGGGGAAAATCGAAACCAGTGATATAATACAGTTCAATTATGTATACTAAACACTCTGTGAAAGAATTAGCACAATCGGTTGGAATATAGAGATTTTATTAACGTTTATAACAAAATCGTGTTTTTACCGCAAGAAACGACGATTTTTACAATTGGACGATTTACACAAACAAACCCATATTCCTCTGCATGCGAACGTGAAATTGTTGTTACATACAGGTGACTCCACATGAATTTAACACTTTTTTAAGAAATTAGACAAATCCCACGGAATTTGTAGATTTTATTGATATTGATATAGTTAAAATCTCGCAAAAACGAAATTTTTTGAAGGATTTTTTTTTGTGGGGAAAATCGAATCCAGTGATATAATACAGTTCAATCTTGTATACTAAACACTCTGTCAAAGAATTAGCACAATCGGTTGGAATATAGAGATTTTATTAACGTTTATAGCAAAATCGTGTTTTTACCGCAAGAAACGACGATTTTTACAATTGGACGATTTACACAAACAAACCCATATTCCTCTGCATGCGAAAGTGAAATTGTTGTTATATATAGGTGAATCCACATGAATTTAACATTTTTTTAAGAAATTAGACAAATCCCACTGAATTTGTAGATTTTATTGATATTTATATAGATAGAAAACTCGCAAAAACGAAATTTTTTGAAGGATTTTTTTTGTGGGGAAAATCGAAACCAGTGACATAATACAGTTCAATCATGTATACTAAACACTCTGTGAAAGAATTAGCACAATCGGTTGGAATATAGAGATTTTATTAACGTTTATAACAAAATTGTGTTTTTCCCGCAAGAAACGACGATTTTTACAATTGGACGATTTACACAAACAAACCCATATTCCTCTGCATGCGAACGTAAAATTGTTGTTATATACAGGTGACTCCACATGAATTTAACATTTTTTTAAGAAATTAGACAAATCCCACATAATTTGTATATTTTATAAATATTTATATAGTTAATAATCTCGCAAAATCGAAATTTTTGAAGGATTTTTTTTTGTGGGGAAAATCGAAACCAGTGACATAATACAGTTCAATCATGTATACTAAACACTCTGTCAAAGAATTAGCACAATCGGTTGAATATAGAGATTTTATTAACGTTTATAACAAAATCGTGTTTTTACCGCAAGAAACGACGATTTTTACAATTGGACGATTTACACAAACAAACCCATATTCCTCTGCATGCGAACGTGAAATTGTTGTTATATACAGGTGAATCCACATGAATTTAACATTTTTTTAAGAAATTAGACAAATCCCACGGAATTTGTAGATTTTATTGATATTGATATAGTTAAAATATCGCAAAAACGAAATTTATTGAAGGATTTTTTTTTGTGGGGAAAATCGAAACCAGTGATATAATACAGTTCAATTATGTATACTAAACACTCTGTGAAAGTATTAGCACAATCGGTTGGAATACAGAGATTTTATTCACGTTTAAACAAAATCGTGTTTTTACCGCAAGAAACGACGATTTTTACAATTGGACGATTTACACAAACAAACCCATATTCCTCTGCATGCGAACGTGAAATTGTTGTTATATATAGGTGACTCCACATGAATTTAACATTTTTTTAAGAAATTAGACAAATCCCACGGAATTTGTAGATTATATTGATATTTATATAGTTAAAAAACTCGCAAAAACGAAATTTTATGAAGGATTTTTTTTGTGGGGAAAATCGAAACCAGTGACATAATACAGTTCAATCATGTATACTAAACACTCTGTGAAAGAATTAGCACAATCGGTTGGAATATAGAGATTTTATTAGCGTTTATAGCAAAATCGTGTTTTTACCGCACGAAACGACGATTTTTACAATTTGACGATTTTCACGAACAAACCCATATTCCTCTGCATGCGAACGTGAAATTGTTGTTATATATAGGTGACTCCACATAAATTTAACATTTTTTTAAGAAATTAGACAAATCCCCTGGAATTTGTAGATTTTATTGATATTTATATAGTTAAAATCTCGCAAAAACGAAATTTTTTGAAGGATTTTTTTTTGTGGGGAAAATCGAAACCAGTGATATAATACAGTTCAATCATGTATACTAAACACTCTGTCAAAGAATTAGCACAATCGGTTGGAATATAGAGATTTTATTAACGTTTATAGCAAAATCGTGTTTTTACCGCAAGAAACGACGATTTTTACAATTGGACGATTTACACAAACAAACCCATATTCCTCTGCATGCGAAAGTGAAATTGTTGTTATATATAGGTGAATCCACATGAATTTAACATTTTTTAAGAAATTAGACAAATCCCACTGAATTTGTAGATTTTATTGATATTTATATAGTTAGAAAACTCGCAAAAACGAAATTTTTTGAAGGATTTTTTTTGTGGGGAAAATCGAAACCAGTGACATATTACAGTTCAATCATGTACACTAAACACTCTGTGAAAGAATTAGCACAATCGGTTGGAATATAGAGATTTTATTAACGTTTATAACAAAATCGTGTTTTTACCGCAAGAAACGACGATTTTTACAATTGGACGATTTACACAAACAAACCCATAATCCTCTGCATGCGAACGTGAAATTGTTGTTATATACAGGTGACTCCACATGAATTTAACATTTTTTTAAGAAATTACACAAATCCCACAGAATTTGTATATTTTATAGATATTTATATAGTTAATAATCTCGCAAAAACGAAATTTTTTGAAGGATTTTTTTTTGTGGGGAAAATCGAAACCAGTGATATAATACAGTTCAATTATGTATACTAAACACTCTGTGAAAGTATTAGCACAATCGGTTGGAATATAGAGATTTTATTAACGTTTAAACAAAATCGTGTTTTTACCGCAAGAAACGACGATTTTTACAATTGGACGCTTTACACAAACAAACCCATATTCCTCTGCATGCGAACGTGAAATTGTTGTTATATATAGGTGACTCCACATGAATTTAACATTTTTTTAAGAAATTAGACAAATCCCACGGAATTTGTAGATTATATTGATATTTATATAGTTAAAAAACTCGCAAAAACGAAATTTTTTGAAGGATTTTTTTTTTGTGGGGAAAATCGAAACCAGTGACATAATACAGTTCAATCATATATAGTAAACACTCTGTGAAAGAATTAGCACAATCGGTTGGAATATAGAGATTTTATTAGCGTTTATAGCAAAATCGTGTTTTTACCGCAAGAAACGACGATTTTTACAATTTGACGATTTTCACGAACAAACCCATATTCCTCTGCATGCGAACGTGAAATTGTTGTTATATATAGGTGACTCCACATGAATTTAACATTTTTTTAAGAAATTAGACAAATCCCCGGAATTTGTAGATTTTATTGATATTTATATAGTTAAAATCTCGCAAAAACGAAATTTTTTGAAGGATTTTTTTTTGTGGGGAAAATCGAAACCAGTGATATAATACAGTTCAATCATGTATACTAAACACTCTGTCCAAGAATTAGCACAATCGGTTGGAATATAGAGATTTTATTAATGTTTATAGCAAAATCGTGTTTTTACCGCAAGAAACGACGATTTTTACAATTGGACGATTTACACAAACAAACCCATATTCCTCTGCATGCGAACGTGAAATTGTTGTTATATATAGGTGAATCCACATGAATTTAACATTTTTTTAAGAAATTAGACAAATCCCACGGAATTTGTAGATTTTATTGATATTTATAATAGTTAAAATCTCGCAAAAACGAAATTTTTTGAAGGATTTTTTTTTGTGGGGAAAATCGAAACCAGTGATATAATACAGTTCAATTATGTATACTAAACACTCTGTGAAAGAATTAGCACAATCGGTTGGAATATAGAGATTTTATTAACGTTTATAACAAAATCGTGTTTTTACCGCAAGAAACGACGATTTTTACAATTGGACGATTTACACAAACAAACCCATATTCCTCTGCATGCGAACGTGAAATTGTTGTTACATGCAGGTGACTCCACATGAATTTAACATTTTTTTAAGAAATTAGACAAATCCCACGGAATTTGTAGATTTTATTGATATTGATATAGTTAAAATCTCGCAAAAACGAAATTTTTTGAAGGATTTTTTTTTTGTGGGGAAAATCGAAACCAGTGATATGATACAGTTGAATCATGTATACTAAACACTCTGTCAAAGAATTAGCACAATCGGTTGGAATATAGAGATTTTATTAATGTTTATAGCAAAATCGTGTTTTTACCGCAAGAAACGACGATTTTTACAATTGGACGATTTACACAAACAAACCCATATTCCTCTGCATGCGAAAGTGAAATCGTTGTTATATATAGGTGAATCCACATGTATTTAACATTTTTTTAAGAAATTAGACTAATCCCACTGAATTTGTAGATTTTATTGATATTTATATAGTTAGAAAACTCGCAAAAACGAAATTTTTTGAAGGATTTTTTTTGTGGGGAAAATCGAAACCAGTGACATAATACAGTTCAATCATGTATACTAAACACTCTGTGAAAGAATTAGCACAATCGGTTGGAATATAGAGATTTTATTAACGTTTATAACAAAATCGTGTTTTTACCGCAAGAAACGACGATTTTTACAATTGGACGATTTTTACAATTGGACGATTTACACAAACAAACCCATAATCCTCTGCATGCGAAAGTGAAATTGTTGTTATATACAGGTGACTCCACATGAATTTAACATTTTTTTAAGAAATTAGACAAATCCCATGGAATTTGTATATTTTATAAATATTTATATAGTTAATAATCTCGCAAAAACGAAATTTTTTGAAGGATTTTTTTTTGTGGGGAAAATCGAAACCAGTGATATAATACAGTTCAATCATGTATACTAAACACTCTGTCAAAGAATTAGCACAATCGGTTGGAATATAGAGATTTTATTAACGTTTATAGCAAAATCGTGTTTTTACCGCAAGAAACGACGATTTTTACAATTGGACGATTTACACAAACAAACCCTTATTTCTCCGCATGCGAACGTGAAATTGTTGTTATATATAGGTGAATCCACATGAATTTAACATTTTTTTAAGAAATTAGACAAATCCCACGGAATTTGTAGATTATATTGATATTTATATAGTTAAAAAACTCGAAAAAACGAAATTTTTTGAAGGATTTTTTTTTGTGGGAAAATTCGAAACTAGTGACATAATACAGTTCAGTCATGTATACTAAACACTCTGTGAAAGAATTAGCACAATCGGTTGGAATATAGAGATTTTATTAACGTTTATAGCAAAATCGTGTTTTTACCGCAAGAAACAACGATTTTTACAATTTGACCATTTTCACAAACAAACCCATATTCCTCTGCATGCGAACGTGAAATTGTTGTTATATATAGGTGACTCCACATGAATTTAACATTTTTTTAAGAAATTAGACAAATCCCCCGGAATTTGTAGATTTTATTGATATTTATATAGTTAAAATCTCGCAAAAACGAAATTTTTTGAAGGATTTTTTTTTGTGGGGAAAATCGAAACCAGTGATATAATACAGTTCAGTCATGTATACTAAACACTCTGTGAAAGAATTAGCACAATCGGTTGGAATATAGAGATTTTATTAACGTTTAAACAAAATCGTGTTTTTACCGCAAGAAACGACGATTTTTACAATTGGACGATTTACACAAACAAACCCATATTCCTCTGCATGCGAACGTGAAATTGTTGTTATATACAGGTGACTCCACATGAATTTAACATTTTTTTAAGAAATTAGACAAATCCCACGGAATTTGTAGATTATATTGATATTTATATAGTTAAAAAACTCGCAAAAACGAAATTTTTTGAAGGATTTTTTTTTTGTGGGGAAAATCGAAACCAGTGATATAATACAGTTCAATCATGTATACTAAACACTCTGTCCAAGAATTAGCACAATCGGTTGGAATATAGAGATTTTATTAATGTTTATAGCAAAATCGTGTTTTTACCGCAAGAAACGACGATTTTTACAATTGGACGATTTACACAAACAAACCCATATTCCTCTGCATGCGAACGTGAAATTGTTGTTATATATAGGTGAATCCACATGAATTTAACATTTTTTAAGAAATTAGACAAATCCCACGGAATTTGTAGATTTTATTGATATTTATATAGTTAAAATCTCGCAAAAACGAAGTTTTTTGAAGGATTTTTTTTTTTGGGGAAAATCGAAACCAGTGATATAATACAGTTCAATTATGTATACTAAACACTCTGTGAAAGAATTAGCACAATCGGTTGGAATATAGAGATTTTATTAACGTTTATAACAAAATCGTGTTTTTACCGCAAGAAACGACGATTTTTACAATTGGACGATTTACACAAACAAACCCATATTCCTCTGCATGCGAACGTGAAATTGTTGTTACATACAGGTGACTCCACATGAATTTAACACTTTTTTAAGAAATTAGACAAATCCCACGGAATTTGTAGATTTTATTGATATTGATATAGTTAAAATCTCGCAAAAACGAAATTTTTTGAAGGATTTTTTTTGTGGGGAAAATCGAAACCAGTGATATAATACAGTTCAATCATGTATACTAAACACTCTGTCAAAGAATTAGCACAATCGGTTGGAATATAGAGATTTTATTAACGTTTATAGCAAAATCGTGTTTTTACCGCAAGAAACGACGATTTTTACAATTGGACGATTTACACAAACAAACCCATATTCCTCTGCATGCGAAAGTGAAATTGTTGTTATATATAGGTGAATCCACATGAATTTAACATTTTTTTAAGAAATTAGACAAATCCCACTGTATTTGTAGATTTTATTGATATTTATATAGATAGAAAACTCGCAAAAACGAAATTTTTTGAAGGATTTTTTTTGTGGGGAAAATCGAAACCAGTGACATAATACAGTTCAATCATGTATACTAAACACTCTGTGAAAGAATTAGCACAATCGGTTGGAATATAGAGATTTTATTAACGTTTATAACAAAATCGTGTTTTTACCGCAAGAAACGACGATTTTTACAATTGGACGATTTACACAAACAAACCCATATTCCTCTGCATGCGAACGTGAAATTGTTGTTATATACAGGTGACTCCACATGAATTTAACATTTTTTTAAGAAATTAGACAAATCCCACGGAATTTGTATATTTTATAAATATTTATATAGTTAATAATCTCGCAAAATCGAAATTTTTTGAAGGATTTTTTTTTTGTGGGGAAAATCGAAACCAGTGATATAATACAGTTCAATCATGTATACTAAACACTCTGTCAAAGAATTAGCACAATCGGTTGGAATATAGAGATTTTATTAACGTTTATAGCAAAATCGTGTTTTTACCGCAAGAAACGACGATTTTTACAATTGGACGATTTACACAAACAAACCCTAATTTCTCCGCATGCGAACGTGAAATTGTTGTTATATATAGGTGAATCCACATGAATTTAACATTTTTTTAAGAAATTAGACAAATCCCACGGAATTTGTAGATTATATTGATATTTATATAGTTAAAAAACTCGAAAAAACGAAATTTTTTGAAGGATTTTTTTTTGTGGGCAAATTCGAAACCAGTGACATAATACAGTTCAGTCATGTATACTAAACACTCTGTGAAAGAATTAGCACAATCGGTTGGAATATAGAGATTTTATTAACGTTTATAGCAAAATCGTGTTTTTACCGCAAGAAACAACGATTTTTACAATTTGACCATTTTCACAAACAAACCCATATTCCTCTGCATGCGAACGTGAAATTGTTGTTATATATAGGTGACTCCACATGAATTTAACATTTTTTTAAGAAATTAGACAAATCCCCCGGAATTTGTAGATTTTATTGATATTTATATAGTTAAAATCTCGCAAAAACGAAATTTTTTGAAGGATTTTTTTTTTGTGGGGAAAATCGAAACCAGTGATATAATACAGTTCAGTCATGTATACTAAACACTCTGTCAAATAATTAGCACAATCGGTTGGAATATAGAGATTTTATTAACGTTTAAACAAAATCGTGTTTTTACCGCAAGAAACGACGACTTTTACAATTGGACGATTTACACAAACAAACCCATATTCCCCTGCATGCGAACGTGAAATTGTTGTTATATACAGGTGACTCCACATGAATTTAACATTTTTTTAAGAAATTAGACAAATCCCCGGGAATTTGTAGATTATATTGATATTTATATAGTTAAAAAACTCGCAAAAACGAAATTTTTTGAAGGATTTTTTTTTTGTGGGGAAAATCGAAACCAGTGATATAATACAGTTCAATCATGTATACTAAACACTCTGTCCAAGAATTAGCACAATCGGTTGGAATATAGAGATTTTATTAATGTTTATAGCAAAATCGTGTTTTTACCGCAAGAAACGACGATTTTTACAATTGGACGATTTACACAAACAAACCCATATTCCTCTGCATGCGAACGTGAAATTGTTGTTATATATAGGTGAATCCACATGAATTTAACATTTTTTTAAGAAATTAGACAAATCCCACGGAATTTGTAGATTTTATTAATATTTATATAGTTAAAATCTCGCAAAAACGAAGTTTTTTGAAGGATTTTTTTTTTTGGGGAAAATCGAAACCAGTGATATAATACAGTTCAATTATGTATACTAAACACTCTGTCAAAGAATTAGCACAATCGGTTGGAATATAGAGATTTTATTAACGTTTATAACAAAATCGTGTTTTTACCGCAAGAAACGACGATTTTTACAATTGGACGATTTACACAAACAAACCCATATTCCTCTGCATGCGAACGTGAAATTGTTGTTACATACAGGTGACTCCACATGAATTTAACACTTTTTTAAGAAATTAGACAAATCCCACGGAATTTGTAGATTTTATTGATATTGATATAGTTAAAATCTCGCAAAAACGAAATTTTTTGAAGGATTTTTTTTGTGGGGAAAATCGAATCCAGTGATATAATACAGTTCAATCTTGTATACTAAACACTCTGTCAAAGAATTAGCACAATCGGTTGGAATATAGAGATTTTATTAACGTTTATAGCAAAATCGTGTTTTTACCGCAAGAAACGACGATTTTTACAATTGGACGATTTACACAAACAAACCCATATTCCTCTGCATGCGAAAGTGAAATTGTTGTTATATATAGGTGAATCCACATGAATTTAACATTTTTTTAAGAAATTAGACAAATCCCACTGAATTTGTAGATTTTATTGATATTTATATAGATAGAAAACTCGCAAAAACGAAATTTTTTGAAGGATTTTTTTTGTGGGGAAAATCGAAACCAGTGACATAATACAGTTCAATCATGTATACTAAACACTCTGTGAAAGAATTAGCACAATCGGTTGGAATATAGAGATTTTATTAACGTTTATAACAAAATCGTGTTTTTCCCGCAAGAAACGACGATTTTTACAATTGGACGATTTACACAAACAAACCCATATTCCTCTGCATGCGAACGTAAAATTGTTGTTATATACAGGTGACTCCACATGAATTTAACATTTTTTTAAGAAATTAGACAAATCCCACATAATTTGTATATTTTATAAATATTTATATAGTTAATAATCTCGCAAAATCGAAATTTTTGAAGGATTTTTTTTTGTGGGGAAAATCGAAACCAGTGATATAATACAGTTCAATCATGTATACTAAACACTCTGTCAAAGAATTAGCACAATCGGTTGGAATATAGAGATTTTATTAACGTTTATAGCAAAATCGTGTTTTTACCGCAAGAAACGACGATTTTTACAATTGGACGATTTACACAAACAAACCCTTATTCCTCCGCATGCGAACGTGAAATTGTTGTTATATATAGGTGAATCCACATGAATTTAACATTTTTTTAAGAAATTAGACAAATCCCACGGAATTTGTAGATTATATTGATATTTATATAGTTAAAAAACTCGAAATAACGAAATTTTTTGAAGGATTTTTTTTTGTGGGGAAATTCGAAACCAGTGACATAATACAGTTCAATCATGTATACTAAACACTCTGTGAAAGAATTAGCACAATCGGTTGGAATATAGAGATTTTATTAACGTTTATAGCAAAATCGTGTTTTTACCGCAAGAAACAACGATTTTTACAATTTGACCATTTTCACAAACAAACCCATATTCCTCTGCATGCGAACGTGAAATTGTTGTTATATATAGGTGACTCCACATGAATTTAACATTTTTTTAAGAAATTAGACAAATCCCCCGGAAGTTGTAGATTTTATTGATATTTATATAGTTAAAATCTCGCAAAAACGAAATTTTTTGAAGGATTTTTTTTGTGGGGAAAATCGAAACCAGTGATATAATACAGTTCAATTATGTATACTAAACACTCTGTGAAAGAATTAGCACAATCGGTTGGAATATAGAGATTTTATTAACGTTTATAACAAAATCGTGTTTTTACCGCAAGAAACGACGATTTTTACAATTGGACGATTTACACAAACAAACCCATATTCCTCTGCATGCGAACGTGAAATTGTTGTTATATACAGGTGAATCCACATGAATTTAACATTTTTTTAAGAAATTAGACAAATCCCACGGAATTTGTAGATTTTATTGATATTTATATAGTTAAAATATCGCAAAAACGAAATTTATTGAAGGATTTTTTTTTGTGGGGAAAATCGAAACCAGTGATATAATACAGTTCAATTATGTATACTAAACACTCTGTGAAAGTATTAGCACAATCGGTTGGAATACAGAGATTTGATTCACGTTTAAACAAAATCGTGTTTTTACCGCAAGAAACGACGATTTTTACAATTGGACGATTTACACAAACAAACCCATATTCCTCTGCATGCGAACGTGAAATTGTTGTTATATATAGGTGACTCCACATGAATTTAACATTTTTTTAAGAAATTAGACAAATCCCACGGAATTTGTAGATTATATTGATATTTATATAGTTAAAAAACTCGCAAAAACGAAATTTTATGAAGGATTTTTTTTGTGGGGAAAATCGAAACCAGTGACATAATACAGTTCAATCATGTATACTAAACACTCTGTGAAAGAATTAGCACAATCGGTTGGAATATAGAGATTTTATTAGCGTTTATAGCAAAATCGTGTTTTTACCGCACGAAACGACGATTTTTACAATTTGACGATTTTCACGAACAAACCCATATTCCTCTGCATGCGAACGTGAAATTGTTGTTATATATAGGTGACTCCACATGAATTTAACATTTTTTTAAGAAATTAGACAAATCCCCCGGAATTTGTAGATTTTATTGATATTTATATAGTTAAAATCTCGCAAAAACGAAATTTTTTGAAGGATTTTTTTTTTGTGGGGAAAATCGAAACCAGTGATATAATACAGTTCAGTCATGTATACTAAACACTCTGTCAAATAATTAGCACAATCGGTTGGAATATAGAGATTTTATTAACGTTTAAACAAAATCGTGTTTTTACCGCAAGAAACGACGATTTTTACAATTGGACGATTTACACAAACAAACCCATATTCCCCTGCATGCGAACGTGAAATTGTTGTTATATACAGGTGACTCCACATGAATTTAACATTTTTTTAAGAAATTAGACAAATCCCCGGGAATTTGTAGATTATATTGATATTTATATAGTTAAAAAACTCGCAAAAACGAAATTTTTTGAAGGATTTTTTTTTTGTGGGGAAAATCGAAACCAGTGATATAATACAGTTCAATCATGTATACTAAACACTCTGTCCAAGAATTAGCACAATCGGTTGGAATATAGAGATTTTATTAATGTTTATAGCAAAATCGTGTTTTTACCGCAAGAAACGACGATTTTTACAATTGGACGATTTACACAAACAAACCCATATTCCTCTGCATGCGAACGTGAAATTGTTGTTATATATAGGTGAATCCACATGAATTTAACATTTTTTTAAGAAATTAGACAAATCCCACGGAATTTGTAGATTTTATTGATATTTATATAGTTAAAATCTCGCAAAAACGAAGTTTTTTGAAGGATTTTTTTTTTGGGGAAAATCGAAACCAGTGATATAATACAGTTCAATTATGTATACTAAACACTCTGTGAAAGAATTAGCACAATCGGTTGGAATATAGAGATTTTATTAACGTTTATAACAAAATCGTGTTTTTACCGCAAGAAACGACGATTTTTACAATTGGACGATTTACACAAACAAACCCATATTCCTCTGCATGCGAACGTGAAATTGTTGTTACATACAGGTGACTCCACATGAATTTAACACTTTTTTAAGAAATTAGACAAATCCCACGGAATTTGTAGATTTTATTGATATTGATATAGTTAAAATCTCGCAAAAACGAAATTTTTTGAAGGATTTTTTTTTGTGGGGAAAATCGAATCCAGTGATATAATACAGTTCAATCTTGTATACTAAACACTCTGTCAAAGAATTAGCACAATCGGTTGGAATATAGAGATTTTATTAACGTTTATAACAAAATCGTGTTTTTACCGCAAGAAACGACGATTTTTACAATTGGACGATTTACACAAACAAACCCATATTCCTCTGCATGCGAAAGTGAAATTGTTGTTATATATAGGTGAATCCACATGAATTTAACATTTTTTTAAGAAATTAGACAAATCCCACTGAATTTGTAGATTTTATTGATATTTATATAGATAGAAAACTCGCAAAAACGAAATTTTTTGAAGGATTTTTTTTGTGGGGAAAATCGAAACCAGTGACATAATACAGTTCAATCATGTATACTAAACACTCTGTGAAAGAATTAGCACAATCGGTTGGAATATAGAGATTTTATTAACGTTTATAACAAAATCGTGTTTTTCCCGCAAGAAACGACGATTTTTACAATTGGACGATTTACACAAACAAACCCATATTCCTCTGCATGCGAACGTAAAATTGTTGTTATATACAGGTGACTCCACATGAATTTAACATTTTTTTAAGAAATTAGACAAATCCCACATAATTTGTATATTTTATAAATATTTATATAGTTAATAATCTCGCAAAATCGAAATTTTTGAAGGATTTTTTTTTGTGGGGAAAATCGAAACCAGTGATATAATACAGTTCAATCATGTATACTAAACACTCTGTCAAAGAATTAGCACAATCGGTTGGAATATAGAGATTTTATTAACGTTTATAGCAAAATCGTGTTTTTACCGCAAGAAACGACGATTTTTACAATTGGACGATTTACACAAACAAACCCTTATTCCTCCGCATGCGAACGTGAAATTGTTGTTATATATAGGTGAATCCACATGAATTTAACATTTTTTTAAGAAATTAGACAAATCCCACGGAATTTGTAGATTATATTGATATTTATATAGTTAAAAAACTCGAAAAAACGAAATTTTTTGAAGGATTTTTTTTTGTGGGGAAATTCGAAACCAGTGACATAATACAGTTCAATCATGTATACTAAACACTCTGTGAAAGAATTAGCACAATCGGTTGGAATATAGAGATTTTATTAACGTTTATAGCAAAATCGTGTTTTTACCGCAAGAAACAACGATTTTTACAATTTGACCATTTTCACAAACAAACCCATATTCCTCTGCATGCGAACGTGAAATTGTTGTTATATATAGGTGACTCCACATGAATTTAACATTTTTTTAAGAAATTAGACAAATCCCCCGGAAGTTGTAGATTTTATTGATATTTATATAGTTAAAATCTCGCAAAAACGAAATTTTTTGAAGGATTTTTTTTGTGGGGAAAATCGAAACCAGTGATATAATACAGTTCAATTATGTATACTAAACACTCTGTGAAAGAATTAGCACAATCGGTTGGAATATAGAGATTTTATTAACGTTTATAACAAAATCGTGTTTTTACCGCAAGAAACGACGATTTTTACAATTGGACGATTTACACAAACAAACCCATATTCCTCTGCATGCGAACGTGAAATTGTTGTTATATACAGGTGAATCCACATGAATTTAACATTTTTTTAAGAAATTAGACAAATCCCACGGAATTTGTAGATTTTATTGATATTTATATAGTTAAAATATCGCAAAAACGAAATTTATTGAAGGATTTTTTTTTGTGGGGAAAATCGAAACCAGTGATATAATACAGTTCAATTATGTATACTAAACACTCTGTGAAAGTATTAGCACAATCGGTTGGAATACAGAGATTTGATTCACGTTTAAACAAAATCGTGTTTTTACCGCAAGAAACGACGATTTTTACAATTGGACGATTTACACAACCAAACCCATATTCCTCTGCATGCGAACGTGAAATTGTTGTTATATATAGGTGACTCCACATGAATTTAACATTTTTTTAAGAAATTAGACAAATCCCACGGAATTTGTAGATTATATTGATATTTATATAGTTAAAAAACTCGCAAAAACGAAATTTTATGAAGGATTTTTTTTGTGGGGAAAATCGAAACCAGTGACATAATACAGTTCAATCATGTATACTAAACACTCTGTGAAAGAATTAGCACAATCGGTTGGAATATAGAGATTTTATTAGCGTTTATAGCAAAATCGTGTTTTTACCGCACGAAACGACGATTTTTACAATTTGACGATTTTCACGAACAAACCCATATTCCTCTGCATGCGAACGTGAAATTGTTGTTATATATAGGTGACTCCACATAAATTTAACATTTTTTTAAGAAATTAGACAAATCCCCTGGAATTTGTAGATTTTATTGATATTTATATAGTTAAAATCTCGCAAAAACGAAATTTTTTGAAGGATTTTTTTTTGTGGGGAAAATCGAAACCAGTGATATAATACAGTTCAATCATGTATACTAAACACTCTGTCAAAGAATTAGCACAATCGGTTGGAATATAGAGATTTTATTAATGTTTATAGCAAAATTGTGTTTTTACCGCAAGAAACGACGATTTTTACAATTGGACGATTTACACAAACAAACCCATATTCCTCTGCATGCGAACGTGAAATTGTTGTTATATATAGGTGCATCCACATGAATTTAACATTTTTTTAAGAAATTAGACAAATCCCACGGAATTTGTAGATTTTATTGATATTTATATAGTTAAAATCTCGCAAAAACGAAGTTTTTTGAAGGATTTTTTTTTTTTGTGGGGAAAATCGAAACCAGTGATATAATACAGTTCAATTATGTATACTAAACACTCTGTGAAAGAATTAGCACAATCGGTTGGAATATAGAGATTTTATTAACGTTTATAACAAAATCGTGTTTTTACCGCAAGAAACGACGATTTTTACAATTGGACGATTTACACAAACAAACCCATATTCCTCTGCATGCGAACGTAAAAATTGTTGTTACATACAGGTGACTCCACATGAATTTAACATTTTTTTAAGAAATTAGACAAATCCCACGGAATTTGTAGATTTTATTGATATTGATATAGTTAAAATCTCGCAAAAACGAAATATTTTGAAGGATTTTTTTTTGTGGGGAAAATCGAAACTAGTGATATAATACAGTTCAATCATGTATACTAAACATTCTGTCAAAGAATTAGCACAATCGGTTGGAATATAGAGATTTTATTAACGTTTTAGCAAAATCGTGTTTTTACCGCAAGAAACGACGATTTTTACAATTGGACGGTTTACACAAACAAACCCGAATTCCTCTGCATGCGAAAGTGAAATTGTTGTTATATATAGGTGAATCCACATGAATTTAACATTTTTTTAAGAAATTAGAAAAATCCAACTGAATTTGTAGATTTTATTAATATTTATATAGTTAGAAAACTCGCAAAAACGAAATTTTTTGAAGGATTTTTTTTTGTGGGGAAAATCGAAACCAGTGACATAATACAGTTCAATCATGTATACTAAACACTCTGTGAAAGAATTAGCACAATCGGTTGGAATATAGAGATTTTATTAGCGTTTATAGCAAAATCGTGTTTTTACCGCAAGAAACGACGATTTTTACAATTTGACGATTTTCACGAACAAACCCATATTCCTCTGCATGCGAACGTGAAATTGTTGTTATATATAGGTGACTCCACATGAATTTAACATTTTTTTAAGAAATTAGACAAATCCCCGGGAATTTGTAGATTTTATTGATATTTATATAGTTAAAATCTCGCAAAAACGAAATTTTTTGAAGGATTTTTTTTTTTGTGGGGAAAATCGAAACCAGTGATATAATATAGTTCAATCATGTATACTAAACACTCTGTCCAAGAATTAGCACAATCGGTTGGAATATAGAGATTTTATTAATGTTTATAGCAAAATCGTGTTTTTACCGCAAGAAACGACGATTTTTACAATTGGACGATTTACACAAACAAACCCATATTCCTCTGCATGCGAACGTGAAATTGTTGTTATATGTAGGTGAATCCACATGAATTTAACATTTTTTTAAGAAATTAGACAAATCCCACGGAATTTGTAGATTTTATTGATATTTATATAGTTAAAATCTCGCAAAAACGAAGTTTTTTGAAGGATTTTTTTTTGTGGGGAAAATCGAAACCAGTGATATAATACAGTTCAATTATGTATACTAAACACTCTGTGAAAGAATTAGCACAATCGGTTGGAATATAGAGATTTTATTAACGTTTATAACAAAATCGTGTTTTTACCGCAAGAAACGACGATTTTTACAATTGGACGATTTACAGAAACAAACCCTTATTCCTCTGCATGCGAACGTAAAAATTGTTGTTACATACAGGTGACTCCACATCAATTTAACATTTTTTTTAAGAAATTAGACAAATCCCACGGAATTTGTAGACTTTATTGATATTGATATAGTTAAAATCTCGCAAAAACGAAATTTTTTGAAGGTTTTTTTTTTGTGGGGTAAATCGAAACCAGTGATATAATACAGTTCAATCATGTATACTAAACACTCTGTCCAAGAATTAGCACAATCGGTTGGAATATAGAGATTTTATTAATGTTTATAGCAAAATCGTGTTTTTACCGCAAGAAACGACGATTTTTACAATTGGACGATTTACACAAACAAACCCATATTCCTCTGCATGCGAACGTGAAATTGTTGTTATATATAGGTGAATCCACATGAATTTAACATTTTTTTAAGAAATTAGACAAATCCCACGGAATTTGTAGATTTTATTGATATTTATATAGTTAAAATCTCGCAAAAACGAAGTTTTTTGAAGGATTTTTTTTTTTGGGGGAAAATAGAAACCAGTGAAATAATACAGTTCAATTATGTATACTAAACACTCTGTGAAAGAATTAGCACAATCGGTTGGAATATAGAGATTTTATTAACGTTTATAACAAAATCGTGTTTTTACCGCAAGAAACGACGATTTTTACAATTGGACGATTTACACAAACAAACCCATATTCCTCTGCATGCGAACGTGAAATTGTTGTTACATACAGGTGACTCCACATGAATTTAACACTTTTTTAAGAAATTAGACAAATCCCACGGAATTTGTAGATTTTATTGATATTGATATAGTTAAAAATCTCGCAAAAACGAAATTTTTTGAATGATTTTTTTTGTGGGGAAAATCGAAACCAGTGATATAATACAGTTCAATCATGTATACTAAACACTCTGTCAAAGAATTAGCACAATCGGTTGGAATATAGAGATTTTATTAACGTTTATAGCAAAATCGTGTTTTTACCGCAAGAAACGACGATTTTTACAATTGGACGATTTACACAAACAAACCCATATTCCTCTGCATGCGAAAGTGAAATTGTTGTTATATATAGGTGAATCCACATGAATTTAACATTTTTTTAAGAAATTAGACAAATCCCACTGTATTTGTAGATTTTATTGATATTTATATAGATAGAAAACTCGCAAAAACGAAATTTTTTGAAGGATTTTTTTTGTGGGGAAAATCGAAACCAGTGACATAATACAGTTCAATCATGTATACTAAACACTCTGTGAAAGAATTAGCACAATCGGTTGGAATATAGAGATTTTATTAACGTTTATAACAAAATCGTGTTTTTACCGCAAGAAACGACGATTTTTACAAATGGACGATTTACACAAACAAACCCATATTCCTCTGCATGCGAACGTGAAATTGTTGTTATATACAGGTGACTCCACATGAATTTAACATTTTTTTAAGAAATTAGACAAATCCCACGGAATTTGTATATTTTATAAATATTTATATAGTTAATAATCTCGCAAAATCGAAATTTTTTGAAGGATTTTTTTTTTGTGGGGAAAATCGAAACCAGTGATATAATACAGTTCAATCATGTATACTAAACACTCTGTCAAAGAATTAGCACAATCGGTTGGAATATAGAGATTTTATTAACGTTTATAGCAAAATCGTGTTTTTACCGCAAGAAACGACGATTTTTACAATTGGACGATTTACACAAACAAACCCTAATTTCTCCGCATGCGAACGTGAAATTGTTGTTATATATAGGTGAATCCACATGAATTTAATATTTTTTTAAGAAATTAGACAAATCCCACGGAATTTGTAGATTATATTGATATTTATATAGTTAAAAAACTCGAAAAAACGAAATTTTTTGAAGGATTTTTTTTTGTGGGCAAATTCGAAACCAGTGACATAATACAGTTCAGTCATGTATACTAAACACTCTGTGAAAGAATTAGCACAATCGGTTGGAATATAGAGATTTTATTAACGTTTATAGCAAAATCGTGTTTTTACCGCAAGAAACAACGATTTTTACAATTTGACCATTTTCACAAACAAACCCATATTCCTCTGCATGCGAAAGTGAAATTGTTGTTATATATAGGTGACTCCACATGAATTTAACATTTTTTTAAGAAATTAGACAAATCCCCCGGAATTTGTAGATTTTATTGATATTTATATAGTTAAAATCTCGCAAAAACGAAATTTTTTGAAGGATTTTTTTTTTGTGGGGAAAATCGAAACCAGTGATATAATACAGTTCAGTCATGTATACTAAACACTCTGTCAAATAATTAGCACAATCGGTTGGAATATAGAGATTTTATTAACGTTTAAACAAAATCGTGTTTTTACCGCAAGAAACGACGATTTTTACAATTGGACGATTTACACAAACAAACCCATATTCCTCTGCATGCGAACGTGAAATTGTTGTTATATACAGGTGACTCCACATGAATTTAACATTTTTTTAAGAAATTAGACAAATCCCCGGGAATTTGTAGATTATATTGATATTTATATAGTTAAAAAACTCGCAAAAACGAAATTTTTTGAAGGATTTTTTTTTTGTGGGGAAAATCGAAACCAGTGATATAATACAGTTCAATCATGTATACTAAACACTCTGTCCAAGAATTAGCACAATCGGTTGGTATATAGAGATTTTATTAATGTTTATAGCAAAATCGTGTTTTTACCGCAAGAAACGACGATTTTTACAATTGGACGGTTTACACAAACAAACCCGAATTCCTCTGCATGCGAAAGTGAAATTGTTGTTATATATAGGTGAATCCACATGAATTTAACATTTTTTTAAGAAATTAGAAAAATCCAACTGAATTTGTAGATTTTATTAATATTTATATAGTTAGAAAACTCGCAAAAACGAAATTTTTTGAAGGATTTTTTTTGTGGGGAAAATCGAAACCAGTGACATAATACAGTTCAATCATGTATACTAAACACTCTGTGAAAGAATTAGCACAATCGGTTGGAATATAGAGATTTTATTAGCGTTTATAGCAAAATCGTGTTTTTACCGCAAGAAACGACGATTTTTACAATTTGACGATTTTCACGAACAAACTCATATTCCTCTGCATGCGAACGTGAAATTGTTGTTATATATAGGTGACTCCACATGAATTTAACATTTTTTTAAGAAATTAGACAAATCCCCGGGAATTTGTAGATTTTATTGATATTTATATAGTTAAAATCTCGCAAAAACGAAATTTTTTGAAGGATTTTTTTTTTTGTGGGGAAAATCGAAACCAGTGATATAATATAGTTCAATCATGTATACTAAACACTCTGTCCAAGAATTAGAACAATCGGTTGGAATATAGAGATTTTATTAATGTTTATAGCAAAATCGTGTTTTTACCGCAAGAAACGACGATTTTTACAATTGGACGATTTACACAAACAAACCCATATTCCTCTGCATGCGAACGTGAAATTGTTGTTATATGTAGGTGAATCCACATGAATTTAACATTTTTTTAAGAAATTAGACAAATCCCACGGAATTTGTAGATTTTATTGATATTTATATAGTTAAAATCTCGCAAAAACGAAGTTTTTTGAAGGATTTTTTTTTGTGGGGAAAATCGAAACCAGTGATATAATACAGTTCAATTATGTATACTAAACACTCTGTGAAAGAATTAGCACAATCGGTTGGAATATAGAGATTTTATTTACGTTTATAACAAAATCGTGTTTTTACCGCAAGAAACGACGATTTTTACAATTGGACGATTTACAGAAACAAACCCTTATTCCTCTGCATGCGAACGTAAAAATTGTTGTTACATACAGGTGACTCCACATCAATTTAACATTTTTTTAAGAAATTAGACAAATCCCACGGAATTTGTAGATTTTATTGATATTTATATAGTTAAAATCTCGCAAAAACGAAGTTTTTTGAAGGATTTTTTTTTTTGGGGAAAATCGAAACCAGTGATATAATACAGTTCAATTATGTATACTAATCACTCTGTGAAAGAATTAGCACAATCGGTTGGAATATAGAGATTTTATTAACGTTTATAACAAAATCGTGTTTTTACCGCAAGAAACGACGATTTTTACAATTGGACGATTTACACAAACAAACCCATATTCCTCTGCATGCGAACGTGAAATTGTTGTTACATACAGGTGACTCCACATGAATTTAACACTTTTTTAAGAAATTAGACAAATCCCACGGAATTTGTAGATTTTATTGATATTGATATAGTTAAAATCTCGCAAAAACGAAATTTTTTGAAGGATTTTTTTTGTGGGGAAAATCGAAACCAGTGATATAATACAGTTCAATCATGTATACTAAACACTCTGTCAAAGAATTAGCACAATCGGTTGGAATATAGAGATTTTATTAACGTTTATAGCAAAATCGTGTTTTTACCGCAAGAAACGACGATTTTTACAATTGGACGATTTACACAAACAAACCCATATTCCTCTGCATGCGAAAGTGAAATTGTTGTTATATATAGGTGAATCCACATGAATTTAACATTTTTTTAAGAAATTAGACAAATCCCACTGTATTTGTAGATTTTATTGATATTTATATAGATAGAAAACTCGCAAAAACGAAATTTTTTGAAGGATTTTTTTTGTGGGGAAAATCGAAACCAGTGACATAATACAGTTCAATCATGTATACTAAACACTCTGTGAAAGAATTAGCACAATCGGTTGGAATATAGAGATTTTATTAACGTTTATAACAAAATCGTGTTTTTACCGCAAGAAACGACGATTTTTACAAATGGACGATTTACACAAACAAACCCATATTCCTCTGCATGCGAACGTGAAATTGTTGTTATATACAGGTGACTCCACATGAATTTAACATTTTTTTAAGAAATTAGACAAATCCCACGGAATTTGTATATTTTATAAATATTTATATAGTTAATAATCTCGCAAAATCGAAATTTTTTGAAGGATTTTTTTTTTGTGGGGAAAATCGAAACCAGTGATATAATACAGTTCAATCATGTATACTAAACACTCTGTCAAAGAATTAGCACAATCGGTTGGAATATAGAGATTTTATTAACGTTTATAGCAAAATCGTGTTTTTACCGCAAGAAACGACGATTTTTACAATTGGACGATTTACACAAACAAACCCTAATTTCTCCGCATGCGAACGTGAAATTGTTGTTATATATAGGTGAATCCACATGAATTTAACATTTTTTTAAGAAATTAGACAAATCCCACGGAATTTGTAGATTATATTGATATTTATATAGTTAAAAAACTCGAAAAAACGAAATTTTTTGAAGGATTTTTTTTTGTGGGCAAATTCGAAACCAGTGACATAATACAGTTCAGTCATGTATACTAAACACTCTGTGAAAGAATTAGCACAATCGGTTGGAATATAGAGATTTTATTAACGTTTATAGCAAAATCGTGTTTTTACCGCAAGAAACAACGATTTTTACAATTTGACCATTTTCACAAACAAACCCATATTCCTCTGCATGCGAACGTGAAATTGTTGTTATATATAGGTGACTCCACATGAATTTAACATTTTTTTAAGAAATTAGACAAATCCCCCGGAATTTGTAGATTTTATTGGTATTTATATAGTTAAAATGTCGCAAAAACGAAATTTTTTGAAGGATTTTTTTTTTGTGGGGAAAATCGAAACCAGTGATATAATACAGTTCAGTCATGTATACTAAACACTCTGTCAAATAATTAGCACAATCGGTTGGAATATAGAGATTTTATTAACGTTTAAACAAAATCGTGTTTTTACCGCAAGAAACGACGATTTTTACAATTGGACGATTTACACAAACAAACCCATATTCCTCTGCATGCGAACGTGAAATTGTTGTTATATACAGGTGACTCCACATGAATTTAACATTTTTTTAAGAAATTAGACAAATCCCCGGGAATTTGTAGATTATATTGATATTTATATAGTTAAAAAACTCGCAAAAACGAAATTTTTTGAAGGATTTTTTTTTTGTGGGGAAAATCGAAACCAGTGATATAATACAGTTCAATCATGTATACTAAACACTCTGTCCAAGAATTAGCACAATCGGTTGGTATATAGAGATTTTATTAATGTTTATAGCAAAATCGTGTTTTTACCGCAAGAAACGACGATTTTTACAATTGGACGATTTACACAAACAAACCCATATTCCTCTGCATGCGAACGTGAAATTGTTGTTATATATAGGTGAATCCACATGAATTTAACATTTTTTTAAGAAATTAGACAAATCCCACGGAATTTGTAGATTTTATTGATATTTATATAGTTAAAATCTCGCAAAAACGAAGTTTTTTGAAGGATTTTTTTTTTTTGGGGAAAATCGAAACCAGTGATATAATACAGTTCAATTATGTATACTAAACACTCTGTGAAAGAATTAGCACAATCGGTTGGAATATAGAGATTTTATTAACGTTTATAACAAAATCGTGTTTTTACCGCAAGAAACGACGATTTTTACAATTGGACGATTTACACAAACAAACCCATATTCCTCTGCATGCGAACGTGAAATTGTTGTTACATACAGGTGACTCCACATGAATTTAACACTTTTTTAAGAAATTAGACAAATCCCACGGAATTTGTAGATTTTATTGATATTGATATAGTTAAAATCTCGCAAAAACGAAATTTTTTGAAGGATTTTTTTTTGTGGGGAAAATCGAAACCAGTGATATAATACAGTTCAATCTTGTATACTAAACACTCTGTCAAAGAATTAGCACAATCGGTTGGAATATAGAGATTTTATTAACGTTTATAGCAAAATCGTGTTTTTACCGCAAGAAACGACGATTTTTACAATTGGACGATTTACACAAACAAACCCATATTCCTCTGCATGCGAAAGTGAAATTGTTGTTATATATAGGTGAATCCACATGAATTTAACATTTTTTTAAGAAATTAGACAAATCCCACTGAATTTGTAGATTTTATTGATATTTATATAGATAGAAAACTCGCAAAAACGAAATTTTTTGAAGGATTTTTTTTGTGGGGAAAATCGAAACCAGTGACATAATACAGTTCAATCATGTATACTAAACACTCTGTGAAAGAATTAGCACAATCGGTTGGAATATAGAGATTTTATTAACGTTTATAACAAAATCGTGTTTTTCCCGCAAGAAACGACGATTTTTACAATTGGACGATTTACACAAACAAACCCATATTCCTCTGCATGCGAACGTGAAATTGTTGTTATATACAGGTGACTCCACATGAATTTAACATTTTTTTAAGAAATTAGACAAATCCCACGGAATTTGTAGATTATATTGATATTTATATAGTTAAAAAACTCGAAAAAACGAAATTTTTTGAAGGATTTTTTTTGTGGGGAAATTCGAAACCAGTGACATAATACAGTTCAATCATGTATACTAAACACTCTGTGAAAGAATTAGCACAATCGGTTGGAATATAGAGATTTTATTAACGTTTATAGCAAAATCGTGTTTTTACCGCAAGAAACAACGATTTTTACAATTTGACCATTTTCACAAACAAACCCATATTCCTCTGCATGCGAACGTGAAATTGTTGTTATATATAGGTGACTCCACATGAATTTAACATTTTTTTAAGAAATTAGACAAATCCCCCGGAAGTTGTAGATTTTATTGATATTTATATACTTAAAATCTCGCAAAAACGAAATTTTTTGAAGGATTTTTTTTGTGGGGAAAATCGAAACCAGTGATATAATACAGTTCAATTGTGTATACTAAACACTCTGTGAAAGAATTAGCACAATCGGTTGGAATATAGAGATTTTATTAACGTTTATAACAAAATCGTGTTTTTACCGCAAGAAACGACGATTTTTACAATTGGACGATTTACACAAACAAACCCATATTCCTCTGCATGCGAACGTGAAATTGTTGTTATATACAGGTGACTCCACATGAATTTAACATTTTTTTAAGAAATTAGACAAATCCCACGGAATTTGTAGATTTTATTGATATTTATATAGTTAAAATCTCGCAAAAACGAAATTTATTGAAGGATTTTTTTTGTGGGGAAAATCGAAACCAGTGATATAATACAGTTCAATTATGTATACTAAACACTCTGTGAAAGTATTAGAACAATCGGTTGGAATACAGAGATTTTATTAACGTTTAAACAAAATCGTGTTTTTACCGCAAGAAACGACGATTTTTACAATTGGACGATTTACACAAACAAACCCATATTCCTCTGCATGCGAACGTGAAATTGTTGTTATATATAGGTGACTCCACATGAATTTAACATTTTTTTAAGAAATTAGACAAATCCCACGGAATTTGTAGATTATATTGATATTTATATAGTTAAAAAACTCGCAAAAACGAAATTTTATGAAGGATTTTTTTTGTGGGGAAAATCGAAACCAGTGACATAATACAGTTCAATCATGTATACTAAACACTCTGTGAAAGAATTAGCACAATCGGTTGGAATATAGAGATTTTATTAGCGTTTATAGCAAAATCGTGTTTTTACCGCACGAAACGACGATTTTTACAATTTGACGATTTTCACGAACAAACCCATATTCCTCTGCATGCGAACGTGAAATTGTTGTTATATATAGGTGACTCCACATGAATTTAACATTTTTTTAAGAAATTAGACAAATCCCCTGGAATTTGTAGATTTTATTGATATTTATATAGTTAAAATCTCGCAAAAACGAAATTTTTTGAAGGATTTTTTTTTTTGTGGGGAAAATCGAAACCAGTGATATAATACAGTTCAATCATGTATACTAAACACTCTGTCAAAGAATTAGCACAATCGGTTGGAATATAGAGATTTTATTAATGTTTATAGCAAAATTGTGTTTTTACCGCAAGAAACGACGATTTTTACAATTGGACGATTTACACAAACAAACCCATATTCCTCTGCATGCGAACGTGAAATTGTTGTTATATATAGGTGCATCCACATGAATTTAACATTTTTTTAAGAAATTAGACAAATCCCACGGAATTTGTAGATTTTATTGATATTTATATAGTTAAAATCTCGCAAAAACGAAGTTTTTTGAAGGATTTTTTTTTTGTGGGGAAAATCGAAACCAGTGATATAATACAGTTCAATTATGTATACTAAACACTCTGTGAAAGAATTAGCACAATCGGTTGGAATATAGAGATTTTATTAACGTTTATAACATAATCGTGTTTTTACCGCAAGAAACGACGATTTTTACAATTGGACGATTTACACAAACAAACCCATATTCCTCTCCATGCGAACGTAAAAATTGTTGTTACATACAGGTGACTCCACATGAATTTAACATTTTTTTAAGAAATTAGACAAATCCCACGGAATTTGTAGATTTTATTGATATTGATATAGTTAAAATCTCGCAAAAACGAAATATTTTGAAGGATTTTTTTTTGTGGGGAAAATCAAAACTAGTGATATAATACAGTTCAATCATGTATACTAAACATTCTGTCAAAGAATTAGCACAATCGGTTGGAATATAGAGATTTTATTAACGTTTTAGCAAAATCGTGTTTTTACCGCAAGAAACGACGATTTTTACAATTGGACGGTTTACACAAACAAACCCGAATTCCTCTGCATGCGAAAGTGAAATTGTTGTTATATATAGGTGAATCCACATGAATTTAACATTTTTTTAAGAAATTAGAAAAATCCAACTGAATTTGTAGATTTTATTAATATTTATATAGTTAGAAAACTCGCAAAAACGAAATTTTTTGAAGGATTTTTTTTGTGGGGAAAATCGAAACCAGTGACATAATACAGTTCAATCATGTATACTAAACACTCTGTGAAAGAATTAGCACAATCGGTTGGAATATAGAGATTTTATTAGCGTTTATAGCAAAATCGTGTTTTTACCGCAAGAAACGACGATTTTTACAATTTGACGATTTTCACGAACAAACCCATATTCCTCTGCATGCGAACGTGAAATTGTTGCTATATATAGGTGAATCCACATGAATTTAACATTTTTTTAAGAAATTAGACAAATCCCCGGGAATTTGTAGATTTTATTGATATTTATATAGTTAAAATCTCGCAAAAACGAAATTTTTTGAAGGATTTTTTTTTTGTGGGGAAAATCGAAACCAGTGATATAATATAGTTCAATCATGTATACTAAACACTCTGTCCAAGAATTAGCACAATCGGTTGGAATATAGAGATTTTATTAATGTTTATAGCAAAATCGTGTTTTTACCGCAAGAAACGACGATTTTTACAATTGGACGATTTACACAAACAAACCCATATTCCTCTGCATGCGAACGTGAAATTGTTGCTATATATAGGTGAATCCACATGAATTTAACATTTTTTTAAGAAATTAGACAAATCCCACGGAATTTGTAGATTTTATTGATATTTATATAGTTAAAATCTCGCAAAAACGAAGTTTTTTGAAGGATTTTTTTTTGTGGGGAAAATCGAAACCAGTGATATAATACAGTTCAATTATGTATACTAAACACTCTGTGAAAGAATTAGCACAATCGGTTGGAATATAGAGATTTTATTAACGTTTATAACAAAATCGTGTTTTTACCGCAAGAAACGACGATTTTTACAATTGGACGATTTACAGAAACAAACCCTTATTCCTCTGCATGCGAACGTAAAAATTGTTGTTACATACAGGTGACTCCACATCAATTTAACATTTTTTTAAGAAATTAGACAAATCCCACGGAATTTGTAGACTTTATTGATATTGATATAGTTAAAATCTCGCAAAAACGAAATTTTTTGAAGGTTTTTTTTTTGTGGGGTAAATCGAAACCAGTGATATAATACAGTTCAATCATGTATACTAAACACTCTGTCAAAGAATTAGCACAATCGGTTGGAATATAGAGATTTTATTAACGTTTATAGCAAAATCGTGTTTTTACCGCAAGAAACGACGATTTTTACAATTGGACGATTTACACAAACAAACCCATATTCCTCTGCATGCGAAAGTGAAATTGTTGTTATATATAGGTGAATCCACATGAATTTAACATTTTTTTAAGAAATTAGACAAATCCCACTGAATTTGTAGATTTTATTGATATTTATATAGTTAGAAAACTCGCAAAAACGAAATTTTTTGAAGGATTTTTTTTGTGGGGAAAATCGAAACCAGTGACATAATACAGTTCAATCATGTATACTAAACACTCTGTGAAAGAATTAGCACAATCGGTTGGAATATAGAGATTTTATTAACGTTTATAACAAAATCGTGTTTTTACCGCAAGAAACGACGATTTTTACAATTGGACGATTTACACAAACAAACCCATATTCCTCTGCATGCGAACGTGAAATTGTTGTTATATACAGGTGACTCCACATGAATTTAAAATTTTTTTAAGAAATTAGACAAATCCCACGGAATTTGTATATTTTATAAATATTTATATAGTTAATAATCTCGCAAAAACGAAATTTTTTGAAGGATTTTTTTTTTGTGGGGAAAATCGAAACCAGTGATATAATACAGTTCAATCATGTATACTAAACACTCTGTCAAAGAATTAGCACAATCGGTTGGAATATAGAGATTTTATTAACGTTTATAGCAAAATCGTGTTTTTACCGCAAGAAACGACGATTTTTACAATTGGACGATTTACACAAACAAACCCTTATTCCTCCGCATGCGAACGTGAAATTGTTGTTATATATAGGTGAATCCACATGAATTTAACATTTTTTTAAGAAATTAGACAAATCCCACGGAATTTGTAGATTATATTGATATTTATATAGTTAAAAAACTCGAAAAAACGAAATTTTTTGAAGGATTTTTTTTGTGGGGAAATTCGAAACCAGTGACATAATACAGTTCAATCATGTATACTAAACACTCTGTGAAAGAATTAGCACAATCGGTTGGAATATAGAGATTTTATTAACGTTTATAACAAAATCGTGTTTTTACCGCAAGAATCAACGATTTTTACAATTTGACCATTTTCACAAACAAACCCATATTCCTCTGCATGCGAACGTGAAATTGTTGTTATATATAGGTGACTCCACATGAATTTAACATTTTTTTAAGAAATTAGACAAATCCCCCGGAATTTGTAGATTTTATTGATATTTATATAGTTAAAATCTCGCAACGACGAAATTTTTTGAAGGATTTTTTTTTTGTGGGGAAAACGAAACCAGTGATATAATACAGTTCAATCATGTATACTAAACACTCTGTCCAAGAATTAGCACAATCGGTTGGAATATAGAGATTTTATTAATGTTTAAACAAAATCGTGTTTTTACCGCAAGAAACGACGATTTTTACAATTGGACGATTTACACAAACAAACCCATATTCCTCTGCATGCGAACGTGAAATTGTTGTTATATACAGGTGACTCCACATGAATTTAACATTTTTTTAAGAAATTAGACAAATCCCACGGAATTTGTAGATTATATTGATATTTATATAGTTAAAAAACTCGCAAAAACGAAATTTTTTGAAGGATTTTTTTTTTGTGGGGAAAATCGAAACCAGTGACATAATACAGATCAATCATGTATACTAAACACTCTGTGAAAGAATTAGCACAATCGGTTGGAATATAGAGATTTTATTAGCGTTTATAGCAAAATCGTGTTTTTACCGCAAGAAACGACGATTTTTACAATTTGACGATTTTCACGTACAAACCCATATTCCTCTGCATGCGAACGTGAAATTGTTGTTATATATAGGTGACTCCACATGAATTTAAGATTTTTTTAAGAAATTAGACAAATCCCCCGGAATTTGTAGATTTTATTTATATTTATATAGTTAAAATCTCGCAAAAACGAAATTTTTTGAAGGATTTTTTTTTTGTGGGGAAAATCGAAACCAGTGATATAATACAGTTCAATCATGTATACTAAACACTCTGTCCAAGAATTAGCACAATCGGTTGGAATATAGAGATTTTATTAATGTTTATAGCAAAATCGTGTTTTTACCGCAAGAAACGACGATTTTTACAATTGGACGATTTACACAAACAAACCCATATTCCTCTGCATGCGAACGTGAAATTGTTGTTATATATAGGTGAATCCACATGAATTTAACATTTTTTTAAGAAATTAGACAAATCCCCCGGAATTTGTAGATTTTATTGATATTTATATAGTTAAAATCTCGCAAAAACGAAATTTTTTTAAGGATTTTTTTTTGTGGGGAAAATCGAAACCAGTGAGATAATACAGTTCAATTATGTATACTAAACACTCTGTGAAAGAATTAGCACAATCGGTTGGAATATAGAGATTTTATTAACGTTTATAACAAAATCGTGTTTTTTACCGCAAGAAACGACGATTTTTACAATTGGACGATTTACACAAACAAACCCATATTCCTCTGCATGCGAACGTGAAATTGTTGTTATATGCAGGTGACTCCACATGAATTTAACATTTTTTTAAGAAATTAGACAAATCCCACGGAATTTGTAGATTTTATTGATATTGATATAGTTAAAATCTCGCAAAAACGAAATTTTTTGAAGGATTTTTTTTTGTGGGGAAAATCGAAACCAGTGATATAATACAGTTCAATCATGTATACTAAACACTCTGTCAAAGAATTAGCACAATCGGTTGGAATATAGAGATTTTATTAACGTTTATAGCAAAATCGTGTTTTTACCGCAAGAAACGTCGATTTTTACAATTGGACGATTTACACAAACAAACCCATATTCCTCTGCATGCGAAAGTGAAATCGTTGTGATATATAGGTGAATCCACATGAATTTAACATTATTTTAAGAAATTAGACAAATCCCACTGAATTTGTAGATTTTATTGATATTTATATAGTTAGAAAACTCGCAAAAACGAAATTTTTTGAAGGATTTTTTTTTGTGGGGAAATTCGAAACCAGTGACATAATACAGTTCAGTCATGTATACTAAACACTCTGTGACAGAATTAGCACAATCGGTTGGAATATAGAGATTTTATTAACGTTTATAGCAAAATCGTGTTTTTACCGCAAGAAACAACGATTTTTACAATTTGACCATTTTCACAAACAAACCCATATTCCTCTGCATGCGAACGTGAAATTGTTGTTATATACAGGTGACTCCACATGAATTTAACATTTTTTTAAGAAATTAGACAAATCCCACGGAATTTGTAGATTATATTGATATTTATATAGTTAAAAAACTCGCAAAAACGAAATTTTTTGAAGGATTTTTTTTTGTGGGGAAAATCGAAACCAGTGACATAATACAGTTCAATCATGTATACTAAACACTCTGTGAAAGAATTAGCACAATCGGTTGGAATATAGAGATTTTATTAACGTTTATAGCAAAATCGTGTTTTTACCGCAAGAAACTTCGATTTTTACAATTTGACGATTTTCACGAACAAACCCATATTCCTCTGCATGCGAACGTGCAATTGTTGTTATATATAGGTGACTCCACATGAATTTAAAATTTTTTTATGAAATTAGACAAATCCCCCGGAATTTGTAGATTTTATTGATATTTATATAGTTAAAATCTCGCAAAAACGAAATTTTTTGAAGGATTTGTTTTTGTGGGGAAAATCGAAACCAGTGATATAATACAGTTCAATCATGAATACTAAACACTCTGTCCAAGAATTAGCACAATCGGTTGGAATATAGAGATTTTATTAATGTTTATAGCAAAATCGTGTTTTTACCGCAAGAAACGACGATTTTTACAATTGGACGATTTACACAAACAAACCCATATTCCTCTGCATGCGAACGTGAAATTGTTGTTATATATAGGTGAATCAACATGAATTTAACATTTTTTTTAAGAAATTAGACAAATCCCACTGAATTTGTAGATTTTATTGATGTTTATATAGTTAGAAAACTCGCAAAAACGAAATTTTTTGAAGGATTTTTTTTGTGGGGAAAATCGAAACCAGTGACATAATACAGTTCAATCATGTATACTAAACACTCTGTGAAAGAATTAGCACAATCGGTTGGAATATAGAGATTTTATTAACGTTTATAGCAAAATCGTGTTTTTACCGCAAGAAACGACGATTTTTACAATTGGACGCTTTACACAAACAAACCCATATTCCTCTGCATGCGAACGTGAAATTGTTGTTATATGCAGGTGACTCCACATGAATTTAACATTTTTTTAAGAAATTAGACAAATCCCACGGAATTTGTATATTTTATAAATATTTATATAGTTAATAATCTCGCAAAAACGAAATTTTTTGAAGGACTTTTTTTTGTGGGGAAAATCGAAACCAGTGATATAATACAGTTCAATCATGTATACTAAACACTCTGTCAAAGAATTAGCACAATCGGTTGGAATATAGAGATTTTATTAACGTTTATAGCAAAATCGTGTTTTTACCGCAAGAAACGACGATTTTTACAATTGGACGATTTACACAAACAAACCCTTATTCCTCCGCATGCGAACGTGAAATTGTTGTTATATATAGGTGAATCCACATGAATTTAACATATTTTATAAGAAATTAGACAAATCCCACGGAATTTGTAGATTATATTAATATTTATATAGTTAAAAAACTCGAAAAAATGAAATTTTTTGAAGGATTTTTTTTTGTGGGGAAATTCGAAACCAGTGACATAATACAGTTCAGTCATGTATACTAAACACTCTGTCCAAGAATTAGCACAATCGGTTGGAATATAGAGATTTTATTAATGTTTATAGCAAAATCGTGTTTTTACCGCAAGAAACGACGATTTTTACAATTGGACGATTTACACAAACAAACCCATATTCCTCTGCATGCGAACGTGAAATTGTTGTTATATATAGGTGAATCCACATGAATTTAACATTTTTGTAAGAAATTAGACAAATCCCACGGAAATTGTAGATTTTATTGATATTTATATAGTTAAAATCTCGCAAAAACGAAGTTTTTTGAAGGATTTTTTTTTTGTGGGGAAACTCGAAACCAGTGATATAATACAGTTCAATTATGGATACTAAACACTCTGTGAAAGAATTAGAACAATCGGTTGGAATATAGAGAGTTTATTAACGTTTATAACAAAATCGTGTTTTTACCGCAAGAAACGACGATTTTTACAATTGGACGATTTACACAAACAAACCCATATTCCTCTGCATGCGAACGTGAAATTGTTGTTACATACAGGTGACTCCACATGAATTTAACATTTTTTTAAGAAATTAGACAAATCCCACGGAATTTGTAGATTTTATTGATATTGATATAGTTAAAATCTCGCAAAAACGAAATTTTTTGAAGGATTTTTTTTTGTGGGGAAAATCGAAACCAGTGATATAATACAGTTCAATCATGTATACTAAACACTCTGTCAAAGAATTAGCACAATCGGTTGGAATATAGAGATTTTATTAACGTTTATAGCAAAATCGTGTTTTTACCGCAAGAAACGACGATTTTTACAATTGGACGATTTACACAAACAAACCCATATTCCTCTGCATGCGAAAGTGAAATTGTTGTTATATATAGGTGAATCCACATGAATTTAACATTTTTTTAAGAAATTAGACAAATCCCACTGAATTTGTAGATTTTATTGATATTTATATAGTTAGAAAACTCGCAAAAACGAAATTTTTTGAAGGATTTTTTTTGTGGGGAAAATCGAAACCAGTGACATAATACAGTTCAATCATGTATACTAAACACTCTGTGAAAGAATTAGCACAATCGGTTGGAATATAGAGATTTTATTAACGTTTATAACAAAATCGTGTTTTTACCGCAAGAAACGACGATTTTTACAATTGGACGATTTACACAAACAAACCCATATTCCTCTGCATGCGAACGTGAAATTGTTGTTATATACAGGTGACTCCACACGAATTTAACATTTTTTTAAGAAATTAGACAAATCCCACGGAATTTGTATATTTTATATATATTTATATAGTTAATAATCTCGCAAAAACGAAATTTTTTGAAGGATTTTTTTTTGTGGGGAAAATCGAAACCAGTGATATAATACAGTTCAATTATGTATACTAAACACTCTGTGAAAGTATTAGCACAATCGGTTGGAATATAGAGATTTTATTAACGTTTAAACAAAATCGTGTTTTTACCGCAAGAAACGACGATTTTTACAATTGGACGATTTACACAAACAAACCCACATTCCTCTGCATGCGAACGTGAAATTGTTGTTATATACAGGTGACTCCACATGAATTTAACATTTTTTTAAGAAATTAGACAAATCCCACGGAATTTGTAGATTATATTGATATTTATATAGTTAAAAAACTCGCAAAAACGAAATTTTTTGAAGGATTTTTTTTTGTGGGGAAAATCGAAACCAGTGACATAATACAGTTCAATCATGTATAGTAAACACTCTGTGAAAGAATTAGCACAATCGGTTGGAATATAGAGATTTTATTAACGTTTATAGCAAAATCGTGTTTTTACCGCAAGAAACTTCGATTTTTACAATTTGACGATTTTCACGAACAAACCCATATTCCTCTGCATGCGAACGTGCAATTGTTGTTATATATAGGTGACTCCACAAGAATTTAAAATTTTTTTATGAAATTAGACAAATCCCCCGGAATTTGTAGATTTTATTGATATTTATATAGTTAAAATCTCGCAAAAACGAAATTTTTTGAAGGATTTGTTTTTGTGGGGAAAATCGAAACCAGTGATATAATACAGTTCAATCATGAATACTAAACACTCTGTCCAAGAATTAGCACAATCGGTTGGAATATAGAGATTTTATTAATGTTTATAGCAAAATCGTGTTTTTACCGCAAGAAACGACGATTTTTACAATTGGACGATTTACACAAACAAACCCATATTCCTCTGCATGCGAACGTGAAATTGTTGTTATATATAGGTGAATCCACATGAATTTAACATTTTTTTTAAGAAATTAGACAAATCCCACTGAATTTGTAGATTTTATTGATATTTATATAGTTAGAAAACTCGCAAAAACGAAATTTTTTGAAGGATTTTTTTTGTGGGGAAAATCGAAACCAGTGACATAATACAGTTCAATCATGTATACTAAACACTCTGTGAAAGAATTAGCACAATCGGTTGGAATATAGAGATTTTATTAACGTTTATAACAAAATCGTGTTTTTACCGCAAGAAACGACGATTTTTACAATTGGACGCTTTACACAAACAAACCCATATTCCTCTGCATGCGAACGTGAAATTGTTGTTATATGCAGGTGACTCCACATGAATTTAACATTTTTTTAAGAAATTAGACAAATCCCACGGAATTTGTATATTTTATAAATATTTATATAGTTAATAATCTCGCAAAAACGAAATTTTTTGAAGGATTTTTTTTTGTGGGGAAAATCGAAACCAGTGATATAATACAGTTCAATCATGTATACTAAACACTCTGTCAAAGAATTAGCACAATCGGTTGGAATATAGAGATTTTATTAACGTTTATAGCAAAATCGTGTTTTTACCGCAAGAAACGACGATTTTTACAATTGGACGATTTACACAAACAAACCCTTATTCCTCCGCATGCGAACGTGAAATTGTTGTTATATATAGGTGAATCCACATGAATTTAACATTTTTTATAAGAAATTAGACAAATCCCACGGAATTTGTAGATTATATTAATATTTATATAGTTATAAAACTCGAAAAAACGAAATTTTTTGAAGGATTTTTTTTTGTGGGGAAATTCGAAACCAGTGACATAATACAGTTCAGTCATACATACTAAACACTCTGTGAAAGAATTAGCACAATCGGTTGGAATATAGAGATTTTATTAACGTTTATAGCAAAATCGTGTTTTTACCGCAAGAAACAACGATTTTTACAATTTGACCATTTTCACAAACAAACCCATATTCCTCTGCATGCGAACGTGAAATTGTTGTTATATATAGGTGACTCCACATGAATTTAACATTTTTTTAAGAAATTAGACAAATCCCCCGGAATTTGTAGATTTTATTGATATTTATATAGTTAAAATCTCGCAAAAACGAAATTTTTTGAAGGATTTTTTTTTGTGGGGAAAATCGAAACCAGTGATATAATACAGTTCAATTATGTATACTAAACACTCTGTGAAAGAATTAGCACAATCGGTTGGAATATAGAGATTTTATTAACGTTTATAACAAAATCGTGTTTTTACCGCAAGAAACGACGATTTTTGCAATTGGACGATTTACACAAACAAACCCATATTCCTCTGCATGCGAACGTGAAATTGTTGTTATATACAGGTAACTCCACATGAATTTAACATTTTTTTAAGAAATTAGACAAATCCCACGGAATTTGTATATTTTATAAATATTTATATAGTTAATAATCTCGCAAAAACGAAATTTTTTGAAGGATTTTTTTTTGTGGGGAAAATCGAAACCAGTGATATAATACAGTTCAATTATGTATACTAAACACTCTGTGAAAGTATTAGCACAATCGGTTGGAATATAGAGATTTTATTAACGTTTAAACAAAATCGTGTTTTTACCGCAAGAAACGACGATTTTTACAATTGGACGATTTACACAAACAAACCCATATTCCTCTGCATGCGAACGTGAAATTGTTGTTATATACAGGTGACTCCACATGAATTTAACATTTTTTTAAGAAATTAGACAAATCCCACGGAATTTGTAGATTATATTGATATTTATATAGTTAAAAAACTCGCAAAAACGAAATTTTTTGAAGGATTTTTTTTGTGGGGAAAATCGAAACCAGTGACATAATACAGTTCAATCATGTATAGTAAACACTCTGTGAAAGAATTAGCACAATCGGTTGGAATATAGAGATTTTATTAACGTTTATAGCAAAATCGTGTTTTTACCGCAAGAAACTTCGATTTTTACAATTTGACGATTTTCACGAACAAACCCATATTCCTCTGCATGCGAACGTGCAATTGTTGTTATATATAGGTGACTCCACAAGAATTTAAAATTTTTTTATGAAATTAGACAAATCCCCCGGAATTTGTAGATTTTATTGATATTTATATAGTTAAAATCTCGCAAAAACGAAATTTTTTGAAGGATTTGTTTTTGTGGGGAAAATCGAAACCAGTGATATAATACAGTTCAATCATGAATACTAAACACTCTGTCCAAGAATTAGCACAATCGGTTGGAATATAGAGATTTTATTAATGTTTATAGCAAAATCGTGTTTTTACCGCAAGAAACGACGATTTTTACAATTGGACGATTTACACAAACAAACCCATATTCCTCTGCATGCGAACGTGAAATTGTTGTTATATATAGGTGAATCCACATGAATTTAACATTTTTTTTAAGAAATTAGACAAATCCCACTGAATTTGTAGATTTTATTGATATTTATATAGTTAGAAAACTCGCAAAAACGAAATTTTTTGAAGGATTTTTTTTGTGGGGAAAATCGAAACCAGTGACATAATACAGTTCAATCATGTATACTAAACACTCTGTGAAAGAATTAGCACAATCGGTTGGAATATAGAGATTTTATTAACGTTTATAACAAAATCGTGTTTTTACCGCAAGAAACGACGATTTTTACAATTGGACGCTTTACACAAACAAACCCATATTCCTCTGCATGCGAACGTGAAATTGTTGTTATATGCAGGTGACTCCACATGAATTTAACATTTTTTTAAGAAATTAGACAAATCCCACGGAATTTGTATATTTTATAAATATTTATATAGTTAATAATCTCGCAAAAACGAAATTTTTTGAAGGATTTTTTTTTGTGGGGAAAATCGAAACCAGTGACATAATACAGTTCAATCATGAATACTAAACACTCTGTCAAAGAATTAGCACAATCGGTTGGAATATAGAGATTTTATTAACGTTTATAGCAAAATCGTGTTTTTACCGCAAGAAACGACGATTTTTACAATTGGACGATTTACACAAACAAACCCTGATTCCTCCGCATGCGAACGTGAAATTGTTGTTATATATAGGTGAATCCACATGAATTTAACATTTTTTATAAGAAATTAGACAAATCCCACGGAATTTGTAGATTATATTAATATTTATATAGTTAAAAAACTCGAAAAAACGATATTTTTTTAAGGATTTTTTTTTGTGGGGAAATTCGAAACCAGTGACATAATACAGTTCACTCATGTATACTAAACACTCTGTGAAAGAATTAGCACAATCGGTTGGAATATAGAGATTTTATTAACGTTTATAGCAAAATCGTGTTTTTACCGCAAGAAACACCGATTTTTACAATTTGACCATTTTCACAAACAAACCCATATTCCTCTGCATGCGAACGTGAAATTGTTGTTATATATAGGTGACTCCACATGAATTTAACATTTTTTTAAGAAATTAGACAAATCCCCCGGAATTTGTAGATTTTATTGATATTTATATAGTTAAAATCTCGCAAAAACGAAATTTTTTGAAGGATTTTTTTTTGTGGGGAAAATCGAAACCAGTGATATAATACAGTTCATTTATGTATACTAAACACTCTGTGAAAGAATTAGCACAATCGGTTGGAATATAGAGATTTTATTAACGTTTATATCAAAATCGTGTTTTTACCGCAAGAAACGACGATTTTTGCAATTGGACGATTTACACAAACAAACCCATATTCCTCTGCATGCGAACGTGAAATTGTTGTTATATACAGGTAACTCCACATGAATTTAACATTTTTTTAAGAAATTAGACAAATCCCACGGAATTTGTAGATTTTATTGATATTTATATAGTTAAAATCTCGCAAAAACGAAATTTTTTGAAGGATTTTTTTTTTGTGGGGAAAATCGAAACCAGTGATATAATACAGTTCAATTATGTATACTAAACACTCTGTGAAAGTATTAGCACAATCGGTTGGAATATAGAGATTTTATTAACGTTTAAACAAAATCGGGTTTTTACCGCAAGAAACGACGATTTTTACAATTGGACGATTTACACAAACAAACCCATATTCCTCTGCATGCGAACGTGAAATTGTTGTTATATACAGGTGACTCCACATGAATTTAACATTTTTTTAAGAAATTAGACAAATCCCACGGAATTTGTATATTGTATATATATTTATATAGTTAATAATCTCGCAAAAACGAAATTTTTTGAAGGATTTTTTTTGTGGGGAAAATCGAAACCAGTGATATAATACAGTTCAATCATGTATACTAAACACTCTGTCCAAGAATTAGCACAATCGGTTGGAATATAGAGATTTTATTAATGTTTATAGCAAAATCGTGTTTTTACCGCAAGAAACGACGATTTTTACAATTGGACGATTTACACAAACAAACCCATATTCCTCTGCATGCGAACGTGAAATTATTGTTATATATAGGTGAATCAACATGAATTTAACATTTTTGTAAGAAATTAGACAAATCCCACGGAAATTGTAGATTTTATTGATATTTATATAGTTAAAATCTCGCAAAAACGAAGTTTTTTGAAGGATTTTTTTTTGTGGGGAAAATCGAAACCAGTGAAATAATACAGTACAATTATGTATACTAAACACTCTGTGAAAGAATTAGAACAATCGGTTGGAATATAGAGATTTTATTAACGTTTATAACAAAATCGTGTTTTTACCGCAAGAAACGACGATTTTTACAATTGGACGATTTACACAAACAAACCCATATTCCTCTGCATGCGAACGTGAAATTGTTGTTACATACAGGTGACTCCACATGAATTTAACATTTTTTTAAGAAATTAGACAAATCCCACGGAATTTGTAGATTTTATTGATATTTATATAGTTAAAATCTCGCAAAAACGAAATTTTTTGAAGGATTTTTTTTTGTGGGGAAAATCGAAACCAGTGATATAATACAGTTCAATTATGTATACTAAACACTCTGTGAAAGTATTAGCACAATCGGTTGGAATAGAGAGATTTTATTAACGTTTAAACAAAATCGTGTTTTTACCGCGAGAAACGACGATTTTTACAATTGGACGATTTACACAAACAAACCCATATTCCTCTGCATGCGAACGTGAAATTGTTGTTATATACAGGTGACTCCACATGAATTTAACATTTTTTTAAGAAATTAGACAAATCCCACGGAATTTGTAGATTATATTGATATTTATATAGTTAAAAAACTCGCAAAAACGAAATTTTTTGAAGGATTTTTTTTTGTGGGGAAAATCGAAACCAGTGACATAATACAGTTCAATCATGTATACTAAACACTCTGTGAAAGAATTAGCACAATCGGTTGGAATATAGAGATTTTATTAACGTTTATAGTAAAATCGTGTTTTTACCGCAAGAAACTTCGATTTTTACAATTTGACGATTTTCACGAACAAACCCATATTCCTCTGCATGCGAACGTGCAATTGTTGTTATATATAGGTGACTCCACATGAATTTAAAATTTTTTTATGAAATTGGACAAATCCCCCGGAATTTGTAGATTTTATTGATATTTATATAGTTAAAATCTCGCAAAAACGAAATTTTTTGAAGGATTTGTTTTTGTGGGGAAAATCGAAACCAGTGATATAATACAGTTCAATCATGAATACTAAACACTCTGTCCAAGAATTAGCACAATCGGTTGGAATATAGAGATTTTATTAATGTTTATAGCAAAATCGTGTTTTTACCGCAAGAAACGACGATTTTTACAATTGGACGATTTACACAAACAAACCCATATTCCTCAGCATGCGAACGTGAAATTGTTGTTATATATAGGTGAATCCACATGAATTTAACATTTTTTTTAAGAAATTAGACAAATCCCACTGAATTTGTAGATTTTATTGATATTTATATAGTTAGAAAACTCGCAAAAACGAAATTTTTTGAAGGATTTTTTTTGTGGGGAAAATCGAAACCAGTGACATAATACAGTTCAATCATGTATACTAAACACTCTGTGAAAGAATTAGCACAATCGGTTGGAATATAGAGATTTTATTAACGTTTATAACAAAATCGTGTTTTTACCGCAAGAAACGACGATTTTTACAATTGGACGCTTTACACAAACAAACCCATATTCCTCTGCATGCGAACGTGAAATTGTTGTTATATGCAGGTGACTCCACATGAATTTAACATTTTTTTAAGAAATTAGACAAATCCCACGGAATTTGTATATTTTATAAATATTTATATAGTTAATAATCTCGCAAAAACGAAATTTTTTGAAGGATTTTTTTTTGTGGGGAAAATCGAAACCAATGATATAATACAGTTCAATCATGTATACTAAACACTCTGTCAAAGAATTAGCACAATCGGTTGGAATATAGAGATTTTATTAACGTTTATAGCAAAATCGTGTTTTTACCGCAAGAAACGACGATTTTTACAATTGGACGATTTACACAAACAAACCCTTATTCCTCCGCATGCGAACGTGAAATTGTTGTTATATATAGGTGAATCCACATGAATTTAACATTTTTTATCAGAAATTAGACAAATCCCACGGAATTTGTAGATTATATTAATATTTATATAGTTAAAAAACTCGAAAAAATGAAATTTTTTGAAGGATTTTTTTTTGTGGGGAAATTCGAAACCAGTGACATAATACAGTTCAGTCATGTATACTAAACACTCTGTGAAAGAATTAGCACAATCGGTTGGAATATAGAGATTTTATTAACGTTTATAGCAAAATCGTGTTTTTACCGCAAGAAACAACGATTTTTACAATTTGACCATTTTCACAAACAAACCCATATTCCTCTGCATGCGAACGTGAAATTGTTGTTATATATAGGTGACTCCACATGAATTTAACATTTTTTTAAGAAATTAGACAAATCCCCCGGAATTTGTAGATTTTATTGATATTTATATAGTTAAAATCTCGCAAAAACGAAATTTTTTGAAGGATTTTTTTTTGTGGGGAAAATCGAAACCAGTGATATAATACAGTTCAATTATGTATACTAAACACTCTGTGAAAGAATTAGCACAATCGGTTGGAATATACAGATTTTATTAACGTTTATAACAAAATCGTGTTTTTACCGCAAGAAACGACGATTTTTACAATTGGACGATTTACACAAACAAACCCATATTCCTCTGCATGCGAACGTGAAATTGTTGTTATATACAGGTGACTCCACATGAATTTAACATTTTTTTAAGAAATTAGACAAATCCCACGGAATTTGTATGTTTTATAAATATTTATATAGTTAATAATCTCGCAAAAACGAAATTTTTAGAAGGATTTTTTTTTGTGGGGAAAATCGAAACCAGTGATATAATACAGTTCAATCATGTATACTAAACACTCTGTCCAAGAATTAGCACAATCGGTTGGAATATAGAGATTTTATTAATGTTTATAGCAAAATCGTGTTTTTACCGCAAGAAACGACGATTTTTACAATTGGACGATTTACACAAACAAACCCATATTCCTCTGCATGCGAACGTGAAATTGTTGTTATATATAGGTGAATCCACATGAATTTAACATTTTTGTAAGAAATTAGACAAATCCCACGGAAATTGTAGATTTTATTGATATTTATTTAGTTAAAATCTCGCAAAAACGAAGTTTTTTGAAGGATTTTTTTTTTTTGTGGGGAAAATCGAAACCAGTGATATAATACAGTTCAATTATGTATACTAAACACTCTGTGAAAGAATTAGAACAATCGGTTTTAATATAGAGATTTTATTAACGTTTATAACAAAATCGTGTTTTTACCGCAAGAAACGACGATTTTTACAATTGGACGATTTACACAAACAAACCCATATTCCTCTGCATGCGAACGTGAAATTGTTGTTACATACAGGTGACTCCACATGAATTTAACATTTTTTTAAGAAATTAGACAAATCCCACGGAATTTGTAGATTTTATTGATATTGATATAGTTTAAATCTCGCAAAAACGAAATTTTTTGAAGGATTTTTTTTTGTGGGGAAAATCGAAACCAGTGATATAATACAGTTCAATCATGTATACTAAACACTCTGTCAAAGAATTAGCACAATCGGTTGGAATATAGAGATTTTATTAACGTTTATAGCAAAATCGTGTTTTTACCGCAAGAAACGACGATTTTTACAATTGGACGATTTACACAAACAAACCCATATTCCTCTGCATGCGAAAGTGAAATTGTTGTTATATATAGGTGAATCCACATGAATTTAACATTTTTTTAAGAAATTAGACAAATCCCACTGAATTTGTAGATTTTATTGATATTTATATAGTTAGAAAACTCGCAAAAACGAAATTTTTTGAAGGATTTTTTTTGTGGGGAAAATCGAAACCAGTGACATAATACAGTTCAATCATGTATACTAAACACTCTGTGAAAGAATTAGCACAATCGGTTGGAATATAGAGATTTTATTAACGTTTATAACAAAATCGTGTTTTTACCGCAAGAAACGACGATTTTTACAATTGGACGATTTACACAAACAAACCCATATTCCTCTGCATGCGAACGTGAAATTGTTGTTATATACAGGTGACTCCACATGAATTTAACATTTTTTTAAGAAATTAGACAAATCCCACGGAATTTGTATATTTTATAAATATTTATATAGTTAATAATCTCGCAAAAACGAAATTTTTTGAAGGATTTTTTTTTGTGGGGAAAATCGAAACCAGTGATATAATACAGTTCAATTATGTATACTAAACACTCTGTGAAAGTATTAGCACAATCGGTTGGAATATAGAGATTTTATTAACGTTTAAACAAAAACGTGTTTTTACCGCAAGAAACGACGATTTTTACAATTGGACGATTTACACAAACAAACCCATATTCCTCTGCATGCGAACGTGAAATTTTTGTTATATACAGGTGACTCCACATGAATTTAACATTTTTTTAAGAAATTAGACAAATCCCACGGAATTTGTAGATTATATTGATATTTATATAGTTAAAAAACTCGCAAAAACGAAATTTTTTGAAGGATTTTTTTTTGTGGGGAAAATCGAAACCAGTGATATAATACAGTTCAATCATGTATACTAAACACTCTGTGAAAGAATTAGCACAATCGGTTCTAATATAGAGATTTTATTAACGTTTATAGCAAAATCGTGTTTTTACCGCAAGAAACTTCGATTTTTACAATTTGACGATTTTCACGAACAAACCCATATTCCTCTGCATGCGAACGTGCAATTGTTGTTATATATAGGTGACTCCACAAGAATTTAAAATTTTTTTATGAAATTAGACAAATCCCCCGGAATTTGTAGATTTTATTGATATTTATATAGTTAAAATCTCGCAAAAACGAAATTTTTTGAAGGATTTGTTTTTGTGGGGAAAATCGAAACCAGTGATATAATACAGTTCAATCATGAATACTAAACACTCTGTCCAAGAATTAGCACAATCGGTTGGAATATAGAGATTTTATTAATGTTTATAGCAAAATCGTGTTTTTACCGCAAGAAACGACGATTTTTACAATTGGACGATTTACACAAACAAACCCTTATTCCTCCGCATGCGAACGTGAAATTGTTGTTATATATAGGTGAATCCACATGAATTTAACATTTTTTATAAGAAATTAGACAAATCCCACGGAATTTGTAGATTATATTAATATTTATATAGTTAAAAAACTCGAAAAAACGAAATTTTTTGAAGGATTTTTTTTTGTGGGGAAATTCGAAACCAGTGACATAATACAGTTCAGTCATGTATACTAAACACTCTGTGAAAGAATTAGCACAATCGGTTGGAATATAGAGATTTTATTAACGTTTATAGCAAAATCGTGTTTTTACCGCAAGAAACAACGATTTTTACAATTTGACCATTTTCACAAACAAACCCATATTCCTCTGCATGCGAACGTGAAATTGTTGTTATATATAGGTGACTCCACATGAATTTAACATTTTTTTAAGAAATTAGACAAATCCCCCCGGAATTTGTAGATTTTATTGATATTTATATAGTTAAAATCTCGCAAAAACGAAATTTTTTGAAGGATTTTTTTTTGTGGGGAAAATCGAAACCAGTGATATAATACAGTTCAATTATGTATACTAAACACTCTGTGAAAGAATTAGCACAATCGGTTGGAATATAGAGATTTTATTAACGTTTATAACAAAATCGTGTTTTTACCGCAAGAAACGACGATTTTTACAATTGGACGATTTACACAAACAAACCCATATTCCTCTGCATGCGAACGTGAAATTGTTGTTACATACAGGTGACTCCACATGAATTTAACATTTTTTTAAGAAATTAGACAAATCCCACGGAATTTGTATATTTTATAAATATTTATATAGTTAATAATCTCGCAAAAACGAAATTTTTTGAAGGATTTTTTTTGTGGGGAAAATCGAAACCAGTGATATAATACAGTTCAATCATGTATACTAAACACTCTGTCCAAGAATTAGCACAATCGGTTGGAATATAGAGATTTTATTAATGTTTATAGCAAAATCGTGTTTTTACCGCAAGAAACGACGATTTTTACAATTGGACGATTTACACAAACAAACCCATATTCCTCTGCATGCGAACGTGAAATTGTTGTTATATATAGGTGAATCCACATGAATTTAACATTTTTGTAAGAAATTAGACAAATCCCACGGAAATTGTAGATTTTATTCATATTTATATAGTTAAAATCTCGCAAAAACGAAGTTTTTTGAAGGATTTTTTTTTTGTGGGGAAAATCGAAACCAGTGATATAATACAGTTCAATTATGTATACTAAACACTCTGTGAAAGAATTAGAACAATCGGTTGGAATATAGAGATTTTATTAACGTTTATAACAAAATCGTGTTTTTACCGCAAGAAACGACGATTTTTACAATTGGACGATTTACACAAACAAACCCATATTCCTCTGCATGCGAACGTGAAATTGTTGTTACATACAGGTGACTCCACATGAATTTAATATTTTTTTAAGAAATTAGACAAATCCCACGGAATTTGTAGATTTTATTGATATTTATATAGTTAATAAACTCGCAAAAACGAAATTTTTTGAAGGATTTTTTTTTGTGGGGAAAATCGAAACCAGTGACATAATACAGTTCAATCATGTATACTAAACACTCTGTGAAAGAATTAGCACAATCGGTTGGAATATAGAGATTTTATTAACGTTTATAGCAAAATCGTGTTTTTACCGCAAGAAACTTCGATTTTTACAATTTGACGATTTTCACGAACAAACCCATATTCCTCTGCATGCGAACGTGCAATTGTTGTTATATATAGGTGACTCCACAAGAATTTAAAATTTTTTTATGAAATTAGACAAATCCCCCGGAATTTGTAGATTTTATTGATATTTATATAGTTAAAATCTCGCAAAAACGAAATTTTTTGAAGGATTTGTTTTTGTGGGGAAAATCGAAACCAGTGATATAATACAGTTCAATCATGAATACTAAACACTCTGTCCCAGAATTAGCACAATCGGTTGGAATATAGAGATTTTATTAATGTTTATAGCAAAATCGTGTTTTTACCGCAAGAAACGACGATTTTTACAATTGGACGATTTACACAAACAAACCCATATTCCTCTGCATGCGAACGTGAAATTGTTGTTATATATAGGTGAATCCACATGAATTTAACATTTTTTTTAAGAAATTAGACAAATCCCACTGAATTTGTAGATTTTATTGATATTTATATAGTTAGAAAACTCGCAAAAACGAAATTTTTTGAAGGATTTTTTTTGTGGGGAAAATCGAAACCAGTGACATAATACAGTTCAATCATGTATACTAAACACTCTGTGAAAGAATTAGCACAATCGGTTGGAATATAGAGATTTTATTAACGTTTATAACAAAATCGTGTTTTTACCGCAAGAAACGACGATTTTTACAATTGGACGATTTACACAAACAAACCCATATTCCTCTGCATGCGAAAGTGAAATTGTTGTTATATATAGGTGAATCCACATGAATTTAACATTTTTTTAAGAAATTAGACAAATCCCACTGAATTTGTAGATTTTATTGATATTTATATAGTTAGAAAACTCGCAAAAACGAAATTTTTTGAAGGATTTTTTTTGTGGGGAAAATCGAAACCAGTGACATAATACAGTTCAATCATGTATACTAAACACTCTGTGAAAGAATTAGCACAATCGGTTGGAATATAGAGATTTTATTAACGTTTATAAAAAAATCGTGTTTTTACCGCAAGAAACGACGATTTTTTACAATTGGACGATTTACACAAACAAACCCATATTCCTCTGCATGCGAACGTGAAATTGTTGTTATATACAGGTGACTCCACATGAATTTAACATTTTTTTAAGAAATTAGACAAATCCCACGGAATTTGTATATTTTATAAATATTTATATAGTTAATATCTCGCAAAAACGAAATTTTTTGAAGGATTTTTTTTTGTGGGGAAAATCGAAACCAGTGATATAATACAGTTCAATTATGTATACTAAACACTCTGTGAAAGTATTAGCACAATCGGTTGGAATATAGAGATTTTATTAACGTTTAAACAAAATCGTGTTTCTACCGCGAGAAACGACGATTTTTACAATTGGACGATTTACACAAACAAACCCTTATTCCTCCGCATGCGAACGTGAAATTGTTGTTATATATAGGTGAATCCACATGAATTTAACATTTTTTATAAGAAATTAGACAAATCCCACGGAATTTGTAGATTATATTAATATTTATATAGTTAAAAAACTCGAAAAAATGAAATTTTTTGAAGGATTTTTTTTTGTGGGGAAATTCGAAACCAGTGACATAATACAGTTCAGTCATGTATACTAAACACTCTGTGACAGAATTAGCACAATCGGTTGGAATATAGAGATTTTATTAACGTTTATAGCAAAATCGTGTTTTTACCGCAAGAAACAACGATTTTTACAATTTGACCATTTTCACAAACAAACCCATATTCCTCTGCATGCGAACGTGAAATTGTTGTTATATACAGGTGACTCCACATGAATTTAACATTTTTTTAAGAAATTAGACAAATCCCACGGAATTTGTAGATTATATTGATATTTATATAGTTAAAAAACTCGCAAAAACGAAATTTTTTGAAGGATTTTTTTTTGTGGGGAAAATCGAAACCAGTGACATAATACAGTTCAATCATGTATACTAAACACTCTGTGAAAGAATTAGCACAATCGGTTGGAATATAGAGATTTTATTAACGTTTATAGCAAAATCGTGTTTTTACCGCAAGAAACTTCGATTTTTACAATTTGACGATTTTCACGAACAAACCCATATTCCTCTGCATGCGAACGTGCAATTGTTGTTATATATAGGTGACTCCACATGAATTTAAAATTTTTTTATGAAATTAGACAAATCCCCCGGAATTTGTAGATTTTATTGATATTTATATAGTTAAAATCTCGCAAAAACGAAATTTTTTGAAGGATTTGTTTTTGTGGGGAAAATCGAAACCAGTGATATAATACAGTTCAATCATGAATACTAAACACTCTGTCCAAGAATTAGCACAATCGGTTGGAATATAGAGATTTTATTAATGTTTATAGCAAAATCGTGTTTTTACCGCAAGAAACGACGATTTTTACAATTGGACGATTTACACAAACAAACCCATATTCCTCTGCATGCGAACGTGAAATTGTTGTTATATATAGGTGAATCAACATGAATTTAACATTTTTTTTAAGAAATTAGACAAATCCCACTGAATTTGTAGATTTTATTGATGTTTATATAGTTAGAAAACTCGCAAAAACGAAATTTTTTGAAGGATTTTTTTTGTGGGGAAAATCGAAACCAGTGACATAATACAGTTCAATCATGTATACTAAACACTCTGTGAAAGAATTAGCACAATCGGTTGGAATATAGAGATTTTATTAACGTTTATAGCAAAATCGTGTTTTTACCGCAAGAAACAACGATTTTTACAATTTGACCATTTTCACAAACAAACCCATATTCCTCTGCATGCGAACGTGAAATTGTTGTTATATATAGGTGACTCCACATGAATTTAACATTTTTTTAAGAAATTAGACAAATCCCCCGGAATTTGTAGATTTTATTGATATTTATATAGTTAAAATCTCGCAAAAACGAAATTTTTTGAAGGATTTTTTTTTGTGGGGAAAATCGAAACCAGTGATATAATACAGTTCAATTATGTATACTAAACACTCTGTGAAAGAATTAGCACAATCGGTTGGAATATACAGATTTTATTAACGTTTATAACAAAATCGTGTTTTTACCGCAAGAAACGACGATTTTTACAATTGGACGATTTACACAAACAAACCCATATTCCTCTGCATGCGAACGTGAAATTGTTGTTATATTCAGGTGACTCCACATGAATTTAACATTTTTTTAAGAAATTAGACAAATCCCACGGAATTTGTATGTTTTATAAATATTTATATAGTTAATAATCTCGCAAAAACGAAATTTTTAGAAGGATTTTTTTTTGTGGGGAAAATCGAAACCAGTGATATAATACAGTTCAATCATGTATACTAAACACTCTGTCCAAGAATTAGCACAATCGGTTGGAATATAGAGATTTTATTAATGTTTATAGCAAAATCGTGTTTTTACCGCAAGAAACGACGATTTTTACAATTGGACGATTTACACAAACAAACCCATATTCCTCTGCATGCGAACGTGAAATTGTTGTTATATATAGGTGAATCCACATGAATTTAACATTTTTGTAAGAAATTAGACAAATCCCACGGAAATTGTAGATTTTATTGATATTTATTTAGTTAAAATCTCGCAAAAACGAAGTTTTTTGAAGGATTTTTTTTTTTTGTGGGGAAAATCGAAACCAGTGATATAATACAGTTCAATTATGTATACTAAACACTCTGTGAAAGAATTAGAACAATCGGTTTTAATATAGAGATTTTATTAACGTTTATAACAAAATCGTGTTTTTTACCGCAAGAAACGACGATTTTTACAATTGGACGATTTACACAAACAAACCCATATTCCTCTGCATGCGAACGTGAAATTGTTGTTACATACAGGTGACTCCACATGAATTTAACATTTTTTTAAGAAATTAGACAAATCCCACGGAATTTGTAGATTTTATTGATATTGATATAGTTTAAATCTCGCAAAAACGAAATTTTTTGAAGGATTTTTTTTTGTGGGGAAAATCGAAACCAGTGATATAATACAGTTCAATCATGTATACTAAACACTCTGTCAAAGAATTAGCACAATCGGTTGGAATATAGAGATTTTATTAACGTTTATAGCAAAATCGTGTTTTTACCGCAAGAAACGACGATTTTTACAATTGGACGCTTTACACAAACAAACCCATATTCCTCTGCATGCGAAAGTGAAATTGTTGTTATATATAGGTGAATCCACATGAATTTAACATTTTTTTAAGAAATTAGACAAATCCCACTGAATTTGTAGATTTTATTGATATTTATATAGTTAGAAAACTCGCAAAAACGAAATTTTTTGAAGGATTTTTTTTGTGGGGAAAATCGAAACCAGTGACATAATACAGTTCAATCATGTATACTAAACACTCTGTGAAAGAATTAGCACAATCGGTTGGAATATAGAGATTTTATTAACGTTTATAACAAAATCGTGTTTTTACCGCAAGAAACGACGATTTTTACAATTGGACGATTTACACAAACAAACCCATATTCCTCTGCATGCGAACGTGAAATTGTTGTTATATACAGGTGACTCCACATGAATTTAACATTTTTTTAAGAAATTAGACAAATCCCACGGAATTTGTATATTTTATAAATATTTATATAGTTAATAATCTCGCAAAAACGAAATTTTTTGAAGGATTTTTTTTTGTGGGGAAAATCGAAACCAGTGATATAATACAGTTCAATTATGTATACTAAACACTCTGTGAAAGTATTAGCACAATCGGTTGGAATATAGAGATTTTATTAACGTTTAAACAAAAACGTGTTTTTACCGCAAGAAACGACGATTTTTACAATTGGACGATTTACACAAACAAACCCATATTCCTCTGCATGCGAACGTGAAATTTTTGTTATATACAGGTGACTCCACATGAATTTAACATTTTTTTAAGAAATTAGACAAATCCCACGGAATTTGTAGATTATATTGATATTTATATAGTTAAAAAACTCGCAAAAACGAAATTTTTTGAAGGATTTTTTTTTGTGGGGAAAATCGAAACCAGTGATATAATACAGTTCAATCATGTATACTAAACACTCTGTGAAAGAATTAGCACAATCGGTTCTAATATAGAGATTTTATTAACGTTTATAGCAAAATCGTGTTTTTACCGCAAGAAACTTCGATTTTTACAATTTGACGATTTTCACGAACAAACCCATATTCCTCTGCATGCGAACGTGCAATTGTTGTTATATATAGGTGACTCCACAAGAATTTAAAATTTTTTTATGAAATTAGACAAATCCCCCGGAATTTGTAGATTTTATTGATATTTATATAGTTAAAATCTCGCAAAAACGAAATTTTTTGAAGGATTTGTTTTTGTGGGGAAAATCGAAACCAGTGATATAATACAGTTCAATCATGAATACTAAACACTCTGTCCAAGAATTAGCACAATCGGTTGGAATATAGAGATTTTATTAATGTTTATAGCAAAATCGTGTTTTTACCGCAAGAAACGACGATTTTTACAATTGGACGATTTACACAAACAAACCCTTATTCCTCCGCATGCGAACGTGAAATTGTTGTTATATATAGGTGAATCCACATGAATTTAACATTTTTTATAAGAAATTAGACAAATCCCACGGAATTTGTAGATTATATTAATATTTATATAGTTAAAAAACTCGAAAAAACGAAATTTTTTGAAGGATTTTTTTTTGTGGGGAAATTCGAAACCAGTGACATAATACAGTTCAGTCATGTATACTAAACACTCTGTGAAAGAATTAGCACAATCGGTTGGAATATAGAGATTTTATTAACGTTTATAGCAAAATCGTGTTTTTACCGCAAGAAACAACGATTTTTACAATTTGACCATTTTCACAAACAAACCCATATTCCTCTGCATGCGAACGTGAAATTGTTGTTATATATAGGTGACTCCACATGAATTTAACATTTTTTAAGAAATTAGACAAATCCCCCGGAATTTGTAGATTTTATTGATATTTATATAGTTAAAATCTCGCAAAAACGAAATTTTTTGAAGGATTTTTTTTTGTGGGGAAAATCGAAACCAGTGATATAATACAGTTCAATTATGTATACTAAACACTCTGTGAAAGAATTAGCACAATCGGTTGGAATATAGAGATTTTATTAACGTTTATAACAAAATCGTGTTTTTACCGCAAGAAACGACGATTTTTACAATTGGACGATTTACACAAACAAACCCATATTCCTCTGCATGCGAACGTGAAATTGTTGTTACATACAGGTGACTCCACATGAATTTAACATTTTTTTAAGAAATTAGACAAATCCCACGGAATTTGTATATTTTATAAATATTTATATAGTTAATAATCTCGCAAAAACGAAATTTTTTGAAGGATTTTTTTTGTGGGGAAAATCGAAACCAGTGATATAATACAGTTCAATCATGTATACTAAACACTCTGTCCAAGAATTAGCACAATCGGTTGGAATATAGAGATTTTATTAATGTTTATAGCAAAATCGTGTTTTTACCGCAAGAAACGACGATTTTTACAATTGGACGATTTACACAAACAAACCCATATTCCTCTGCATGCGAACGTGAAATTGTTGTTATATATAGGTGAATCCACATGAATTTAACATTTTTGTAAGAAATTAGACAAATCCCACGGAAATTGTAGATTTTATTCATATTTATATAGTTAAAATCTCGCAAAAACGAAGTTTTTTGAAGGATTTTTTTTTTGTGGGGAAAATCGAAACCAGTGATATAATACAGTTCAATTATGTATACTAAACACTCTGTGAAAGAATTAGAACAATCGGTTGGAATATAGAGATTTTATTAACGTTTATAACAAAATCGTGTTTTTACCGCAAGAAACGACGATTTTTACAATTGGACGATTTACACAAACAAACCCATATTCCTCTGCATGCGAACGTGAAATTGTTGTTACATACAGGTGACTCCACATGAATTTAATATTTTTTTAAGAAATTAGACAAATCCCACGGAATTTGTAGATTTTATTGATATTTATATAGTTAATAAACTCGCAAAAACGAAATTTTTTGAAGGATTTTTTTTTGTGGGGAAAATCGAAACCAGTGACATAATACAGTTCAATCATGTATACTAAACACTCTGTGAAAGAATTAGCACAATCGGTTGGAATATAGAGATTTTATTAACGTTTATAGCAAAATCGTGTTTTTACCGCAAGAAACTTCGATTTTTACAATTTGACGATTTTCACGAACAAACCCATATTCCTCTGCATGCGAACGTGCAATTGTTGTTATATATAGGTGACTCCACAAGAATTTAAAATTTTTTTATGAAATTAGACAAATCCCCCGGAATTTGTAGATTTTATTGATATTTATATAGTTAAAATCTCGCAAAAACGAAATTTTTTGAAGGATTTGTTTTTGTGGGGAAAATCGAAACCAGTGATATAATACAGTTCAATCATGAATACTAAACACTCTGTCCCAGAATTAGCACAATCGGTTGGAATATAGAGATTTTATTAATGTTTATAGCAAAATCGTGTTTTTACCGCAAGAAACGACGATTTTTACAATTGGACGATTTACACAAACAAACCCATATTCCTCTGCATGCGAACGTGAAATTGTTGTTATATATAGGTGAATCCACATGAATTTAACATTTTTTTTAAGAAATTAGACAAATCCCACTGAATTTGTAGATTTTATTGATATTTATATAGTTAGAAAACTCGCAAAAACGAAATTTTTTGAAGGATTTTTTTTGTGGGGAAAATCGAAACCAGTGACATAATACAGTTCAATCATGTATACTAAACACTCTGTGAAAGAATTAGCACAATCGGTTGGAATATAGAGATTTTATTAACGTTTATAACAAAATCGTGTTTTTACCGCAAGAAACGACGATTTTTACAATTGGACGATTTACACAAACAAACCCATATTCCTCTGCATGCGAAAGTGAAATTGTTGTTATATATAGGTGAATCCACATGAATTTAACATTTTTTTAAGAAATTAGACAAATCCCACTGAATTTGTAGATTTTATTGATATTTATATAGTTAGAAAACTCGCAAAAACGAAATTTTTTGAAGGATTTTTTTTGTGGGGAAAATCGAAACCAGTGACATAATACAGTTCAATCATGTATACTAAACACTCTGTGAAAGAATTAGCACAATCGGTTGGAATATAGAGATTTTATTAACGTTTATAAAAAAATCGTGTTTTTACCGCAAGAAACGACGATTTTTTACAATTGGACGATTTACACAAACAAACCCATATTCCTCTGCATGCGAACGTGAAATTGTTGTTATATACAGGTGACTCCACATGAATTTAACATTTTTTTAAGAAATTAGACAAATCCCACGGAATTTGTATATTTTATAAATATTTATATAGTTAATATCTCGCAAAAACGAAATTTTTTGAAGGATTTTTTTTTGTGGGGAAAATCGAAACCAGTGATATAATACAGTTCAATTATGTATACTAAACACTCTGTGAAAGTATTAGCACAATCGGTTGGAATATAGAGATTTTATTAACGTTTAAACAAAATCGTGTTTCTACCGCGAGAAACGACGATTTTTACAATTGGACGATTTACACAAACAAACCCTTATTCCTCTGCATGCGAACGTGCAATTGTTGTTATATATAGGTGACTCCACATGAATTTAAAATTTTTTTATGAAATTAGACAAATCCCCCGGAATTTGTAGATTTTATTGATATTTATATAGTTAAAATCTCGCAAAAACGAAATTTTTTGAAGGATTTGTTTTTGTGGGGAAAATCGAAACCAGTGATATAATACAGTTCAATCATGAATACTAAACACTCTGTCCAAGAATTAGCACAATCGGTTGGAATATAGAGATTTTATTAATGTTTATAGCAAAATCGTGTTTTTACCGCAAGAAACGACGATTTTTACAATTGGACGATTTACACAAACAAACCCATATTCCTCTGCATGCGAACGTGAAATTGTTGTTATATATAGGTGAATCAACATGAATTTAACATTTTTTTTAAGAAATTAGACAAATCCCACTGAATTTGTAGATTTTATTGATGTTTATATAGTTAGAAAACTCGCAAAAACGAAATTTTTTGAAGGATTTTTTTTGTGGGGAAAATCGAAACCAGTGACATAATACAGTTCAATCATACATACTAAACACTCTGTGAAAGAATTAGCACAATCGGTTGGAATATAGAGATTTTATTAACGTTTATAGCAAAATCGTGTTTTTACCGCAAGAAACGACGATTTTTACAATTGGACGCTTTACACAAACAAACCCATATTCCTCTGCATGCGAACGTGAAATTGTTGTTATATGCAGGTGACTCCACATGAATTTAACATTTTTTTAAGAAATTAGACAAATCCCACGGAATTTGTATATTTTATAAATATTTATATAGTTAATAATCTCGCAAAAACGAAATTTTTTGAAGGATTTTTTTTTGTGGGGAAAATCGAAACCAGTGATATAATACAGTTCAATCATGTATACTAAACACTCTGTCAAAGAATTAGCACAATCGGTTGGAATATAGAGATTTTATTAACGTTTATAGCAAAATCGTGTTTTTACCGCAAGAAACGACGATTTTTACAATTGGACGATTTACACAAACAAACCCTTATTCCTCCGCATGCGAACGTGAAATTGTTGTTATATATAGGTGAATCCACATGAATTTAACATATTTTATAAGAAATTAGACAAATCCCACGGAATTTGTAGATTATATTAATATTTATATAGTTAAAAAACTCGAAAAAATGAAATTTTTTGAAGGATTTTTTTTTGTGGGGAAATTCGAAACCAGTGACATAATACAGTTCAGTCATGTATAATAAACACTCTGTGAAAGAATTAGCACAATCGGTTGGAATATAGAGATTTTATTAACGTTTATAGCAAAATCGTGTTTTTACCGCAAGAAACAACGATTTTTACAATTTGACCATTTTCACAAACAAACCCATATTCCTCTGCATGCGAACGTGAAATTGTTGTTATATATAGGTGACTCCACATGAATTTAACATTTTTTTAAGAAATTAGACAAATCCCCCGGAATTTGTAGATTTTATTGATATTTATATAGTTAAAATCTCGCAAAAACGAAATTTTTTGAAGGATTTTTTTTTGTGGGGAAAATCGAAACCAGTGATATAATACAGTTCAATTATGTATACTAAACACTCTGTGAAAGAATTAGCACAATCGGTTGGAATATAGAGATTTTATTAACGTTTATAACAAAATCGTGTTTTTACCGCAAGAAACGACGATTTTTACAATTGGACGATTTACACAAACAAACCCATATTCCTCTGCATGCGAACGTGAAATTGTTGTTATATACAGGTGACTCCACATGAATTTAACATTTTTTTAAGAAATTAGACAAATCCCACGGAATTTGTATATTTTATAAATATTTATATAGTTAATAATCTCGCAAAAACGAAATTTTTTGAAGAATTTTTTTTGTGGGGAAAATCGAAACCAGTGATATAATACAGTTCAATTATGTATACTAAACACTCTGTGAAAGAATTAGCACAATCGGTTGGAATATAGAGATTTTATTAACGTTTATAGCAAAATCGTGTTTTTACCGCAAGAAACTTCGATTTTTACAATTTGACGATTTTCACGAACAAACCCATATTCCTCTGCATGCGAACGTGCAATTGTTGTTATATATAGGTGACTCCACAAGAATTTAAAATTTTTTTATGAAATTAGACAAATCCCCCGGAATTTGTAGATTTTATTGATATTTATATAGTTAAAATCTCGCAAAAACGAAATTTTTTGAAGGATTTGTTTTTGTGGGGAAAATCGAAACCAGTGATATAATACAGTTCAATCATGAATACTAAACACTCTGTCCCAGAATTAGCACAATCGGTTGGAATATAGAGATTTTATTAATGTTTATAGCAAAATCGTGTTTTTACCGCAAGAAACGACGATTTTTACAATTGGACGATTTACACAAACAAACCCATATTCCTCTGCATGCGAACGTGAAATTGTTGTTATATATAGGTGAATCCACATGAATTTAACATTTTTTTTAAGAAATTAGACAAATCCCACTGAATTTGTAGATTTTATTGATATTTATATAGTTAGAAAACTCGCAAAAACGAAATTTTTTGAAGGATTTTTTTTGTGGGGAAAATCGAAACCAGTGACATAATACAGTTCAATCATGTATACTAAACACTCTGTGAAAGAATTAGCACAATCGGTTGGAATATAGAGATTTTATTAACGTTTATAACAAAATCGTGTTTTTACCGCAAGAAACGACGATTTTTACAATTGGACGATTTACACAAACAAACCCATATTCCTCTGCATGCGAAAGTGAAATTGTTGTTATATATAGGTGAATCCACATGAATTTAACATTTTTTTAAGAAATTAGACAAATCCCACTGAATTTGTAGATTTTATTGATATTTATATAGTTAGAAAACTCGCAAAAACGAAATTTTTTGAAGGATTTTTTTTGTGGGGAAAATCGAAACCAGTGACATAATACAGTTCAATCATGTATACTAAACACTCTGTGAAAGAATTAGCACAATCGGTTGGAATATAGAGATTTTATTAACGTTTATAAAAAAATCGTGTTTTTACCGCAAGAAACGACGATTTTTTACAATTGGACGATTTACACAAACAAACCCATATTCCTCTGCATGCGAACGTGAAATTGTTGTTATATACAGGTGACTCCACATGAATTTAACATTTTTTTAAGAAATTAGACAAATCCCACGGAATTTGTATATTTTATAAATATTTATATAGTTAATATCTCGCAAAAACGAAATTTTTTGAAGGATTTTTTTTTGTGGGGAAAATCGAAACCAGTGATATAATACAGTTCAATTATGTATACTAAACACTCTGTGAAAGTATTAGCACAATCGGTTGGAATATAGAGATTTTATTAACGTTTAAACAAAATCGTGTTTCTACCGCGAGAAACGACGATTTTTACAATTGGACGATTTACACAAACAAACCCTTATTCCTCCGCATGCGAACGTGAAATTGTTGTTATATATAGGTGAATCCACATGAATTTAACATTTTTTATAAGAAATTAGACAAATCCCACGGAATTTGTAGATTATATTAATATTTATATAGTTAAAAAACTCGAAAAAATGAAATTTTTTGAAGGATTTTTTTTTTGTGGGGAAATTCGAAACCAGTGACATAATACAGTTCAGTCATGTATACTAAACACTCTGTGACAGAATTAGCACAATCGGTTGGAATATAGAGATTTTATTAACGTTTATAGCAAAATCGTGTTTTTACCGCAAGAAACAACGATTTTTACAATTTGACCATTTTCACAAACAAACCCATATTCCTCTGCATGCGAACGTGAAATTGTTGTTATATACAGGTGACTCCACATGAATTTAACATTTTTTTAAGAAATTAGACAAATCCCACGGAATTTGTAGATTATATTGATATTTATATAGTTAAAAAACTCGCAAAAACGAAATTTTTTGAAGGATTTTTTTTTGTGGGGAAAATCGAAACCAGTGACATAATACAGTTCAATCATGTATACTAAACACTCTGTGAAAGAATTAGCACAATCGGTTGGAATATAGAGATTTTATTAACGTTTATAGCAAAATCGTGTTTTTACCGCAAGAAACTTCGATTTTTACAATTTGACGATTTTCACGAACAAACCCATATTCCTCTGCATGCGAACGTGCAATTGTTGTTATATATAGGTGACTCCACATGAATTTAAAATTTTTTTATGAAATTAGACAAATCCCCCGGAATTTGTAGATTTTATTGATATTTATATAGTTAAAATCTCGCAAAAACGAAATTTTTTGAAGGATTTGTTTTTGTGGGGAAAATCGAAACCAGTGATATAATACAGTTCAATCATGAATACTAAACACTCTGTCCAAGAATTAGCACAATCGGTTGGAATATAGAGATTTTATTAATGTTTATAGCAAAATCGTGTTTTTACCGCAAGAAACGACGATTTTTACAATTGGACGATTTACACAAACAAACCCATATTCCTCTGCATGCGAACGTGAAATTGTTGTTATATATAGGTGAATCAACATGAATTTAACATTTTTTTTAAGAAATTAGACAAATCCCACTGAATTTGTAGATTTTATTGATGTTTATATAGTTAGAAAACTCGCAAAAACGAAATTTTTTGAAGGATTTTTTTTGTGGGGAAAATCGAAACCAGTGACATAATACAGTTCAATCATGTATACTAAACACTCTGTGAAAGAATTAGCACAATCGGTTGGAATATAGAGATTTTATTAACGTTTATAGCAAAATCGTGTTTTTACCGCAAGAAACGACGATTTTTACAATTGGACGCTTTACACAAACAAACCCATATTCCTCTGCATGCGAACGTGAAATTGTTGTTATATGCAGGTGACTCCACATGAATTTAACATTTTTTTAAGAAATTAGACAAATCCCACGGAATTTGTATATTTTATAAATATTTATATAGTTAATAATCTCGCAAAAACGAAATTTTTTGAAGGATTTTTTTTGTGGGGAAAATCGAAACCAGTGATATAATACAGTTCAATCATGTATACTAAACACTCTGTCAAAGAATTAGCACAATCGGTTGGAATATAGAGATTTTATTAACGTTTATAGCAAAATCGTGTTTTTACCGCAAGAAACGACGATTTTTACAATTGGACGATTTACACAAACAAACCCTTATTCCTCCGCATGCGAACGTGAAATTGTTGTTATATATAGGTGAATCCACATGAATTTAACATATTTTATAAGAAATTAGACAAATCCCACGGAATTTGTAGATTATATTAATATTTATATAGTTAAAAAACTCGAAAAAATGAAATTTTTTGAAGGATTTTTTTTTGTGGGGAAATTCGAAACCAGTGACATAATACAGTTCAGTCATGTATAATAAACACTCTGTGAAAGAATTAGCACAATCGGTTGGAATATAGAGATTTTATTAACGTTTATAGCAAAATCGTGTTTTTACCGCAAGAAACAACGATTTTTACAATTTGACCATTTTCACAAACAAACCCATATTCCTCTGCATGCGAACGTGAAATTGTTGTTATATATAGGTGACTCCACATGAATTTAACATTTTTTTAAGAAATTAGACAAATCCCCCGGAATTTGTAGATTTTATTGATATTTATATAGTTAAAATCTCGCAAAAACGAAATTTTTTGAAGGATTTTTTTTTGTGGGGAAAATCGAAACCAGTGATATAATACAGTTCAATTATGTATACTAAACACTCTGTGAAAGAATTAGCACAATCGGTTGGAATATAGAGATTTTATTAACGTTTATAACAAAATCGTGTTTTTACCGCAAGAAACGACGATTTTTACAATTGGACGATTTACACAAACAAACCCATATTCCTCTGCATGCGAACGTGAAATTGTTGTTATATACAGGTGACTCCACATGAATTTAACATTTTTTTAAGAAATTAGACAAATCCCACGGAATTTGTATATTTTATAAATATTTATATAGTTAATAATCTCGCAAAAACGAAATTTTTTGAAGAATTTTTTTTGTGGGGAAAATCGAAACCAGTGATATAATACAGTTCAATCATGTATACTAAACACTCTGTCCAAGAATTAGCACAATCGGTTGGAATATAGAGATTTTATTAATGTTTATAGCAAAATCGTGTTTTTACCGCAAGAAACGACGATTTTTACAATTGGACGATTTACACAAACAAACCCATATTCCTCTGCATGCGAACGTGAAATTGTTGCTATATATAGGTGAATCCACATGAATTTAACATTTTTTGTAAGAAATTAGACAAATCCCACGGAAATTGTAGATTTTATTGATATTTATATAGTTAAAATCTCGCAAAAACGAAGTTTTTTGAAGGATTTTTTTTTTGTGGGGAAACTCGAAACCAGTGATATAATACAGTTCAATTATGGATACTAAACACTCTGTGAAAGAATTAGAACAATCGGTTGGAATATAGAGAGTTTATTAACGTTTATAACAAAATCGTGTTTTTACCGCAAGAAACGACGATTTTTACAATTGGACGATTTACACAAACAAACCCATATTCCTCTGCATGCGAACGTGAAATTGTTGTTACATACAGGTGACTCCACATGAATTTAACATTTTTTTAAGAAATTAGACAAATCCCACGGAATTTGTAGATTTTATTGATATTGATATAGTTAAAATCTCGCAAAAACGAAATTTTTTGAAGGATTTTTTTTTGTGGGGAAAATCGAAACCAGTGATATAATACAGTTCAATCATGTATACTAAACACTCTGTCAAAGAATTAGCACAATCGGTTGGAATATAGAGATTTTATTAACGTTTATAGCAAAATCGTGTTTTTACCGCAAGAAACGACGATTTTTACAATTGGACGATTTACACAAACAAACCCATATTCCTCTGCATGCGAAAGTGAAATTGTTGTTATATATAGGTGAATCCACATGAATTTAACATTTTTTTAAGAAATTAGACAAATCCCACTGAATTTGTAGATTTTATTGATATTTATATAGTTAGAAAACTCGCAAAAACGAAATTTTTTGAAGGATTTTTTTTGTGGGGAAAATCGAAACCAGTGACATAATACAGTTCAATCATGTATACTAAACACTCTGTGAAAGAATTAGCACAATCGGTTGGAATATAGAGATTTTATTAACGTTTATAACAAAATCGTGTTTTTACCGCAAGAAACGACGATTTTTACAATTGGACGATTTACACAAACAAACCCATATTCCTCTGCATGCGAACGTGAAATTGTTGTTATATACAGGTGACTCCACACGAATTTAACATTTTTTTAAGAAATTAGACAAATCCCACGGAATTTGTATATTTTATAAATATTTATATAGTTAATAATCTCGCAAAAACGAAATTTTTTGAAGGATTTTTTTTTTGTGGGGAAAATCGAAACCAGTGATATAATACAGTTCAATTATGTATACTAAACACTCTGTGAAAGTATTAGCACAATCGGTTGGAATATAGAGATTTTATTAACGTTTAAACAAAATCGTGTTTTTACCGCAAGAAACGACGATTTTTACAATTGGACGATTTACACAAACAAACCCACATTCCTCTGCATGCGAACGTGAAATTGTTGTTATATACAGGTGACTCCACATGAATTTAACATTTTTTTAAGAAATTAGACAAATCCCACGGAATTTGTAGATTATATTGATATTTATATAGTTAAAAAACTCGCAAAAACGAAATTTTTTGAAGGATTTTTTTTTGTGGGGAAAATCGAAACCAGTGACATAATACAGTTCAATCATGTATAGTAAACACTCTGTGAAAGAATTAGCACAATCGGTTGGAATATAGAGATTTTATTAACGTTTATAGCAAAATCGTGTTTTTACCGCAAGAAACTTCGATTTTTACAATTTGACGATTTTCACGAACAAACCCATATTCCTCTGCATGCGAACGTGCAATTGTTGTTATATATAGGTGACTCCACAAGAATTTAAAATTTTTTTATGAAATTAGACAAATCCCCCGGAATTTGTAGATTTTATTGATATTTATATAGTTAAAATCTCGCAAAAACGAAATTTTTTGAAGGATTTGTTTTTGTGGGGAAAATCGAAACCAGTGATATAATACAGTTCAATCATGAATACTAAACACTCTGTCCAAGAATTAGCACAATCGGTTGGAATATAGAGATTTTATTAATGTTTATAGCAAAATCGTGTTTTTACCGCAAGAAACGACGATTTTTACAATTGGACGATTTACACAAACAAACCCATATTCCTCTGCATGCGAACGTGAAATTGTTGTTATATATAGGTGAATCCACATGAATTTAACATTTTTTTTAAGAAATTAGACAAATCCCACTGAATTTGTAGATTTTATTGATATTTATATAGTTAGAAAACTCGCAAAAACGAAATTTTTTGAAGGATTTTTTTTGTGGGGAAAATCGAAACCAGTGACATAATACAGTTCAATCATGTATACTAAACACTCTGTGAAAGAATTAGCACAATCGGTTGGAATATAGAGATTTTATTAACGTTTATAACAAAATCGTGTTTTTACCGCAAGAAACGACGATTTTTACAATTGGACGCTTTACACAAACAAACCCATATTCCTCTGCATGCGAACGTGAAATTGTTGTTATATGCAGGTGACTCCACATGAATTTAACATTTTTTTAAGAAATTAGACAAATCCCACGGAATTTGTATATTTTATAAATATTTATATAGTTAATAATCTCGCAAAAACGAAATTTTTTGAAGGATTTTTTTTTGTGGGGAAAATCGAAACCAGTGATATAATACAGTTCAATCATGTATACTAAACACTCTGTCAAAGAATTAGCACAATCGGTTGGAATATAGAGATTTTATTAACGTTTATAGCAAAATCGTGTTTTTACCGCAAGAAACGACGATTTTTACAATTGGACGATTTACACAAACAAACCCTTATTCCTCCGCATGCTAACGTGAAATTGTTGTTATATATAGGTGAATCCACATGAATTTAACATTTTTTATAAGAAATTAGACAAATCCCACGGAATTTGTAGATTATATTAATATTTATATAGTTAAAAAACTCGAAAAAACGAAATTTTTTGAAGGATTTTTTTTTGTGGGGAAATTCGAAACCAGTGACATAATACAGTTCAGTCATACATACTAAACACTCTGTGAAAGAATTAGCACAATCGGTTGGAATATAGAGATTTTATTAACGTTTATAGCAAAATCGTGTTTTTACCGCAAGAAACAACGATTTTTACAATTTGACCATTTTCACAAACAAACCCATATTCCTCTGCATGCGAACGTGAAATTGTTGTTATATATAGGTGACTCCACATGAATTTAACATTTTTTTAAGAAATTAGACAAATCCCCCGGAATTTGTAGATTTTATTGATATTTATATAGTTAAAATCTCGCAAAAACGAAATTTTTTGAAGGATTTTTTTTTGTGGGGAAAATCGAAACCAGTGATATAATACAGTTCAATTATGTATACTAAACACTCTGTGAAAGAATTAGCACAATCGGTTGGAATATAGAGATTTTATTAACGTTTATAACAAAATCGTGTTTTTTCCGCAAGAAACGACGATTTTTACAATTGGACGATTTACACAAACAAACCCATATTCCTCTGCATGCGAACGTGAAATTGTTGTTATATACAGGTGACTCCACATGAATTTAACATTTTTTTAAGAAATTAGACAAATCCCACGGAATTTGTAGATTATATTGATATTTATATAGTTAAAAACTCGCAAAAACGAAATTTTTTGAAGGATTTTTTTTGTGGGGAAAATCGAAACCAGTGACATAATACAGTTCAATCATGTATAGTAAACACTCTGTGAAAGAATTAGCACAATCGGTTGGAATATAGAGATTTTATTAACGTTTATAGCAAAATCGTGTTTTTACCGCAAGAAACTTCGATTTTTACAATTTGACGATTTTCACGAACAAACCCATATTCCTCTGCATGCGAACGTGCAATTGTTGTTATATATAGGTGACTCCACAAGAATTTAAAATTTTTTTATGAAATTAGACAAATCCCCCGGAATTTGTAGATTTTATTGATATTTATATAGTTAAAATCTCGCAAAAACGAAATTTTTTGAAGGATTTGTTTTTGTGGGGAAAATCGAAACCAGTGATATAATACAGTTCAATCATGAATACTAAACACTCTGTCCAAGAATTAGCACAATCGGTTGGAATATAGAGATTTTATTAATGTTTATAGCAAAATCGTGTTTTTACCGCAAGAAACGACGATTTTTACAATTGGACGATTTACACAAACAAACCCATATTCCTATGCATGCGAACGTGAAATTGTTGTTATATATAGGTGAATCCACATGAATTTAACATTTTTTTTAAGAAATTAGACAAATCCCACTGAATTTGTAGATTTTATTGATATTTATATAGTTAGAAAACTCGCAAAAACGAAATTTTTTGAAGGATTTTTTTTGTGGGGAAAATCGAAACCAGTGACATAATACAGTTCAATCATGTATACTAAACACTCTGTGAAAGAATTAGCACAATCGGTTGGAATATAGAGATTTTATTAACGTTTATAACAAAATCGTGTTTTTACCGCAAGAAACGACGATTTTTACAATTGGACGCTTTACACAAACAAACCCATATTCCTCTGCATGCGAACGTGAAATTGTTGTTATATGCAGGTGACTCCACATGAATTTAACATTTTTTTAAGAAATTAGACAAATCCCACGGAATTTGTATATTTTATAAATATTTATATAGTTAATAATCTCGCAAAAACGAAATTTTTTGAAGGATTTTTTTTTGTGGGGAAAATCGAAACCAGTGACATAATACAGTTCAATCATGAATACTAAACACTCTGTCAAAGAATTAGCACAATCGGTTGGAATATAGAGATTTTATTAACGTTTATAGCAAAATCGTGTTTTTACCGCAAGAAACGACGATTTTTACAATTGGACGATTTACACAAACAAACCCTGATTCCTCCGCATGCGAACGTGAAATTGTTGTTATATATAGGTGAATCCACATGAATTTAACATTTTTTATAAGAAATTAGACAAATCCCACGGAATTTGTAGATTATATTAATATTTATATAGTTAAAAAACTCGAAAAAACGAAATTTTTTGAAGGATTTTTTTTTGTGGGGAAATTCGAAACCAGTGACATAATACAGTTCAGTCATGTATACTAAACACTCTGTGAAAGAATTAGCACAATCGGTTGGAATATAGAGATTTTATTAACGTTTATAGCAAAATCGTGTTTTTACCGCAAGAAACACCGATTTTTACAATTTGACCATTTTCACAAACAAACCCATATTCCTCTGCATGCGAACGTGAAATTGTTGTTATATATAGGTGACTCCACATGAATTTAACATTTTTTTAAGAAATTAGACAAATCCCCCGGAATTTGTAGATTTTATTGATATTTATATAGTTAAAATCTCGCAAAAACGAAATTTTTTGAAGGATTTTTTTTTGTGGGGAAAATCGAAACCAGTGATATAATACAGTTCAATTATGTATACTAAACACTCTGTGAAAGAATTAGCACAATCGGTTGGAATATAGAGATTTTATTAACGTTTATAACAAAATCGTGTTTTTACCGCAAGAAACGACGATTTTTGCAATTGGACGATTTACACAAACAAACCCATATTCCTCTGCATGCGAACGTGAAATTTTTGTTATATACAGGTAACTCCACATGAATTTAACATTTTTTTAAGAAATTAGACAAATCCCACGGAATTTGTAGATTTTATTGATATTTATATAGTTAAAATCTCGCAAAAACGAAATTTTTTGAAGGATTTTTTTTTGTGGGGAAAATCGAAACCAGTGATATAATACAGTTCAATTATGTATACTAAACACTCTGTGAAAGTATTAGCACAATCGGTTGGAATATAGAGATTTTATTAACGTTTAAACAAAATCGGGTTTTTACCGCAAGAAACGACGATTTTTACAATTGGACGATTTACACAAACAAACCCATATTCCTCTGCATGCGAACGTGAAATTGTTGTTATATACAGGTGACTCCACATGAATTTAACATTTTTTTAAGAAATTAGACAAATCCCACGGAATTTGTATATTTTATAAATATTTATATAGTTAATAATCTCGCAAAAACGAAATTTTTTGAAGGATTTTTTTTGTGGGGAAAATCGAAACCAGTGATATAATACAGTTCAATCATGTATACTAAACACTCTGTCCAAGAATTAGCACAATCGGTTGGAATATAGAGATTTTATTAATGTTTATAGCAAAATCGTGTTTTTACCGCAAGAAACGACGATTTTTACAATTGGACGATTTACACAAACAAACCCATATTCCTCTGCATGCGAACGTGAAATTATTGTTATATATAGGTGAATCCACATGAATTTAACATTTTTGTAAGAAATTAGACAAATCCCACGGAAATTGTAGATTTTATTGATATTTATATAGTTAAAATCTCGCAAAAACGAAGTTTTTTGAAGGATTTTTTTTTTGTGGGGAAAATCGAAACCAGTGAAATAATACAGTACAATTATGTATACTAAACACTCTGTGAAAGAATTAGAACAATCGGTTGGAATATAGAGATTTTATTAACGTTTATAACAAAATCGTGTTTTTACCGCAAGAAACGACGATTTTTACAATTGGACGATTTACACAAACAAACCCATATTCCTCTGCATGCGAACGTGAAATTGTTGTTACATACAGGTGACTCCACATGAATTTAACATTTTTTTAAGAAATTAGACAAATCCCACGGAATTTGTAGATTTTATTGATATTTATATAGTTAAAATCTCGCAAAAACGAAATTTTTTGAAGGATTTTTTTTTGTGGGGAAAATCGAAACCAGTGATATAATACAGTTCAATTATGTATACTAAACACTCTGTGAAAGTATTAGCACAATCGGTTGGAATAGAGAGATTTTATTAACGTTTAAACAAAATCGTGTTTTTTACCGCGAGAAACGACGATTTTTACAATTGGACGATTTACACAAACAAACCCATATTCCTCTGCATGCGAACGTGAAATTGTTGTTATATACAGGTGACTCCACATGAATTTAACATTTTTTTAAGAAATTAGACAAATCCCACGGAATTTGTAGATTATATTGATATTTATATAGTTAAAAAACTCGCAAAAACGAAATTTTTTGAAGGATTTTTTTTTGTGGGGAAAATCGAAACCAGTGACATAATACAGTTCAATCATGTATACTAAACACTCTGTGAAAGAATTAGCACAATCGGTTGGAATATAGAGATTTTATTAACGTTTATAGTAAAATCGTGTTTTTACCGCAAGAAACTTCGATTTTTACAATTTGACGATTTTCACGAACAAACCCATATTCCTCTGCATGCGAACGTGCAATTGTTGTTATATATAGGTGACTCCACATGAATTTAAAATTTTTTTATGAAATTGGACAAATCCCCCGGAATTTGTAGATTTTATTGATATTTATATAGTTAAAATCTCGCAAAAACGAAATTTTTTGAAGGATTTGTTTTTGTGGGGAAAATCGAAACCAGTGATATAATACAGTTCAATCATGAATACTAAACACTCTGTCCAAGAATTAGCACAATCGGTTGGAATATAGAGATTTTATTAATGTTTTATAGCAAAATCGTGTTTTTACCGCAAGAAACGACGATTTTTACAATTGGACGATTTACACAAACAAACCCATATTCCTCAGCATGCGAACGTGAAATTGTTGTTATATATAGGTGAATCCACATGAATTTAACATTTTTTTTAAGAAATTAGACAAATCCCACTGAATTTGTAGATTTTATTGATATTTATATAGTTAGAAAACTCGCAAAAACGAAATTTTTTGAAGGATTTTTTTTGTGGGGAAAATCGAAACCAGTGACATAATACAGTTCAATCATGTATACTAAACACTCTGTGAAAGAATTAGCACAATCGGTTGGAATATAGAGATTTTATTAACGTTTATAACAAAATCGTGTTTTTACCGCAAGAAACGACGATTTTTACAATTGGACGCTTTACACAAACAAACCCATATTCCTCTGCATGCGAACGTGAAATTGTTGTTATATGCAGGTGACTCCACATGAATTTAACATTTTTTTAAGAAATTAGACAAATCCCACGGAATTTGTATATTTTATAAATATTTATATAGTTAATAATCTCGCAAAAACGAAATTTTTTGAAGGATTTTTTTTTGTGGGGAAAATCGAAACCAATGATATAATACAGTTCAATCATGTATACTAAACACTCTGTCAAAGAATTAGCACAATCGGTTGGAATATAGAGATTTTATTAACGTTTATAGCAAATCGTGTTTTTACCGCAAGAAACGACGATTTTTACAATTGGACGATTTACACAAACAAACCCTTATTCCTCCGCATGCGAACGTGAAATTGTTGTTATATATAGGTGAATCCACATGAATTTAACATTTTTTATCAGAAATTAGACAAATCCCACGGAATTTGTAGATTATATTAATATTTATATAGTTAAAAAACTCGAAAAAATGAAATTTTTTGAAGGATTTTTTTTTGTGGGGAAATTCGAAACCAGTGACATAATACAGTTCAGTCATGTATACTAAACACTCTGTGAAAGAATTAGCACAATCGGTTGGAATATAGAGATTTTATTAACGTTTATAGCAAAATCGTGTTTTTACCGCAAGAAACAACGATTTTTACAATTTGACCATTTTCACAAACAAACCCATATTCCTCTGCATGCGAACGTGAAATTGTTGTTATATATAGGTGACTCCACATGAATTTAACATTTTTTTAAGAAATTAGACAAATCCCCCGGAATTTGTAGATTTTATTGATATTTATATAGTTAAAATCTCGCAAAAACGAAATTTTTTGAAGGATTTTTTTTTGTGGGGAAAATCGAAACCAGTGATATAATACAGTTCAATTATGTATACTAAACACTCTGTGAAAGAATTAGCACAATCGGTTGGAATATAGAGATTTTATTAACGTTTATAACAAAATCGTGTTTTTACCGCAAGAAACGACGATTTTTACAATTGGACGATTTACACAAACAAACCCATATTCCTCTGCATGCGAACGTGAAATTGTTGTTATATACAGGTGACTCCACATGAATTTAACATTTTTTTAAGAAATTAGACAAATCCCACGGAATTTGTATGTTTTATAAATATTTATATAGTTAATAATCTCGCAAAAACGAAATTTTTAGAAGGATTTTTTTTGTGGGGAAAATCGAAACCAGTGATATAATACAGTTCAATCATGTATACTAAACACTCTGTCCAAGAATTAGCACAATCGGTTGGAATATAGAGATTTTATTAATGTTTATAGCAAAATCGTGTTTTTACCGCAAGAAACGACGATTTTTACAATTGGACGATTTACACAAACAAACCCATATTCCTCTGCATGCGAACGTGAAATTGTTGTTATATATAGGTGAATCCACATGAATTTAACATTTTTGTAAGAAATTAGACAAATCCCACGGAAATTGTAGATTTTATTGATATTTATTTAGTTAAAATCTCGCAAAAACGAAGTTTTTTGAAGGATTTTTTTTTTTTTGTGGGGAAAATCGAAACCAGTGATATAATACAGTTCAATTATGTATACTAAACACTCTGTGAAAGAATTAGAACAATCGGTTTTAATATAGAGATTTTATTAACGTTTATAACAAAATCGTGTTTTTACCGCAAGAAACGACGATTTTTACAATTGGACGATTTACACAAACAAACCCATATTCCTCTGCATGCGAACGTGAAATTGTTGTTACATACAGGTGACTCCACATGAATTTAACATTTTTTTAAGAAATTAGACAAATCCCACGGAATTTGTAGATTTTATTGATATTGATATAGTTTAAATCTCGCAAAAACGAAATTTTTTGAAGGATTTTTTTTTGTGGGGAAAATCGAAACCAGTGATATAATACAGTTCAATCATGTATACTAAACACTCTGTCAAAGAATTAGCACAATCGGTTGGAATATAGAGATTTTATTAACGTTTATAGCAAAATCGTGTTTTTACCGCAAGAAACGACGATTTTTACAATTGGACGATTTACACAAACAAACCCATATTCCTCTGCATGCGAAAGTGAAATTGTTGTTATATATAGGTGAATCCACATGAATTTAACATTTTTTTAAGAAATTAGACAAATCCCACTGAATTTGTAGATTTTATTGATATTTATATAGTTAGAAAACTCGCAAAAACGAAATTTTTTGAAGGATTTTTTTTGTGGGGAAAATCGAAACCAGTGACATAATACAGTTCAATCATGTATACTAAACACTCTGTGAAAGAATTAGCACAATCGGTTGGAATATAGAGATTTTATTAACGTTTATAACAAAATCGTGTTTTTACCGCAAGAAACGACGATTTTTACAATTGGACGATTTACACAAACAAACCCATATTCCTCTGCATGCGAACGTGAAATTGTTGTTATATACAGGTGACTCCACATGAATTTAACATTTTTTTAAGAAATTAGACAAATCCCACGGAATTTGTATATTTTATAAATATTTATATAGTTAATAATCTCGCAAAAACGAAATTTTATGAAGGATTTTTTTTTGTGGGGAAAATCGAAACCAGTGATATAATACAGTTCAATTATGTATACTAAACACTCTGTGAAAGTATTAGCACAATCGGTTGGAATATAGAGATTTTATTAACGTTTAAACAAAAACGTGTTTTTACCGCAAGAAACGACGATTTTTACAATTGGACGATTTACACAAACAAACCCATATTCCTCTGCATGCGAACGTGAAATTTTTGTTATATACAGGTGACTCCACATGAATTTAACATTTTTTTAAGAAATTAGACAAATCCCACGGAATTTGTAGATTATATTGATATTTATATAGTTAAAAAACTCGCAAAAACGAAATTTTTTGAAGGATTTTTTTTTGTGGGGAAAATCGAAACCAGTGATATAATACAGTTCAATCATGTATACTAAACACTCTGTGAAAGAATTAGCACAATCGGTTCTAATATAGAGATTTTATTAACGTTTATAGCAAAATCGTGTTTTTACCGCAAGAAACTTCGATTTTTACAATTTGACGATTTTCACGAACAAACCCATATTCCTCTGCATGCGAACGTGCAATTGTTGTTATATATAGGTGACTCCACAAGAATTTAAAATTTTTTTATGAAATTAGACAAATCCCCCGGAATTTGTAGATTTTATTGATATTTATATAGTTAAAATCTCGCAAAAACGAAATTTTTTGAAGGATTTGTTTTTGTGGGGAAAATCGAAACCAGTGATATAATACAGTTCAATCATGAATACTAAACACTCTGTCCAAGAATTAGCACAATCGGTTGGAATATAGAGATTTTATTAATGTTTATAGCAAAATCGTGTTTTTACCGCAAGAAACGACGATTTTTACAATTGGACGATTTACACAAACAAACCCTTATTCCTCCGCATGCGAACGTGAAATTGTTGTTATATATAGGTGAATCCACATGAATTTAACATTTTTTATAAGAAATTAGACAAATCCCACGGAATTTGTAGATTATATTAATATTTATATAGTTAAAAAACTCGAAAAAACGAAATTTTTTGAAGGATTTTTTTTTGTGGGGAAATTCGAAACCAGTGACATAATACAGTTCAGTCATGTATACTAAACACTCTGTGAAAGAATTAGCACAATCGGTTGGAATATAGAGATTTTATTAACGTTTATAGCAAAATCGTGTTTTTACCGCAAGAAACAACGATTTTTACAATTTGACCATTTTCACAAACAAACCCATATTCCTCTGCATGCGAACGTGAAATTGTTGTTATATATAGGTGACTCCACATGAATTTAACATTTTTTTAAGAAATTAGACAAATCCCCCCGGAATTTGTAGATTTTATTGATATTTATATAGTTAAAATCTCGCAAAAACGAAATTTTTTGAAGGATTTGTTTTTGTGGGGAAAATCGAAACCAGTGATATAATACAGTTCAATTATGTATACTAAACACTCTGTGAAAGAATTAGCACAATCGGTTGGAATATAGAGATTTTATTAACGTTTATAACAAAATCGTGTTTTTACCGCAAGAAACGACGATTTTTACAATTGGACGATTTACACAAACAAACCCATATTCCTCTGCATGCGAACGTGAAATTGTTGTTACATACAGGTGACTCCACATGAATTTAACATTTTTTTAAGAAATTAGATAAATCCCACGGAATTTGTATATTTTATAAATATTTATATAGTTAATAATCTCGCAAAAACGAAATTTTTTGAAGGATTTTTTTTGTGGGGAAAATCGAAACCAGTGATATAATACAGTTCAATCATGTATACTAAACACTCTGTCCAAGAATTAGCACAATCGGTTGGAATATAGAGATTTTATTAATGTTTATAGCAAAATCGTGTTTTTACCGCAAGAAACGACGATTTTTACAATTGGACGATTTACACAAACAAACCCATATTCCTCTGCATGCGAACGTGAAATTGTTGTTATATATAGGTGAATCCACATGAATTTAACATTTTTGTAAGAAATTAGACAAATCCCACGGAAATTGTAGATTTTATTCATATTTATATAGTTAAAATCTCGCAAAAACGAAGTTTTTTGAAGGATTTTTTTTTTGTGGGGAAAATCGAAACCAGTGATATAATACAGTTCAATTATGTATACTAAACACTCTGTGAAAGAATTAGAACAATCGGTTGGAATATAGAGATTTTATTAACGTTTATAACAAAATCGTGTTTTTACCGCAAGAAACGACGATTTTTACAATTGGACGATTTACACAAACAAACCCATATTCCTCTGCATGCGAACGTGAAATTGTTGTTACATACAGGTGACTCCACATGAATTTAATATTTTTTTAAGAAATTAGACAAATCCCACGGAATTTGTAGATTTTATTGATATTTATATAGTTAATAAACTCGCAAAAACGAAATTTTTTGAAGGATTTTTTTTTGTGGGGAAAATCGAAACCAGTGACATAATACAGTTCAATCATGTATACTAAACACTCTGTGAAAGAATTAGCACAATCGGTTGGAATATAGAGATTTTATTAACGTTTATAGCAAAATCGTGTTTTTACCGCAAGAAACTTCGATTTTTACAATTTGACGATTTTCACGAACAAACCCATATTCCTCTGCATGCGAACGTGCAATTGTTGTTATATATAGGTGACTCCACAAGAATTTAAAATTTTTTTATGAAATTAGACAAATCCCCCGGAATTTGTAGATTTTATTGATATTTATATAGTTAAAATCTCGCAAAAACGAAATTTTTTGAAGGATTTGTTTTTGTGGGGAAAATCGAAACCAGTGATATAATACAGTTCAATCATGAATACTAAACACTCTGTCCCAGAATTAGCACAATCGGTTGGAATATAGAGATTTTATTAATGTTTATAGCAAAATCGTGTTTTTACCGCAAGAAACGACGATTTTTACAATTGGACGATTTACACAAACAAACCCATATTCCTCTGCATGCGAACGTGAAATTGTTGTTATATATAGGTGAATCCACATGAATTTAACATTTTTTTTAAGAAATTAGACAAATCCCACTGAATTTGTAGATTTTATTGATATTTATATAGTTAGAAAACTCGCAAAAACGAAATTTTTTGAAGGATTTTTTTTGTGGGGAAAATCGAAACCAGTGACATAATACAGTTCAATCATGTATACTAAACACTCTGTGAAAGAATTAGCACAATCGGTTGGAATATAGAGATTTTATTAACGTTTATAACAAAATCGTGTTTTTACCGCAAGAAACGACGATTTTTACAATTGGACGCTTTACACAAACAAACCCATATTCCTCTGCATGCGAACGTGAAATTGTTGTTATATGCAGGTGACTCCACATGAATTTAACATTTTTTTAAGAAATTAGACAAATCCCACGGAATTTGTATATTTTATAAATATTTATAATGTTAATAATCTCGCAAAAACGAAATTTTTTGAAGGATTTTTTTTGTGGGGAAAATCGAAACCAGTGATATAATACAGTTCAATCATGTATACTAAACACTCTGTCAAAGAATTAGCACAATCGGTTGGAATATAGAGATTTTATTAACGTTTATAGCAAAATCGTGTTTTTACCGCAAGAAACGACGATTTTTACAATTGGACGATTTACACAAACAAACCCATATTCCTCCGCATGCGAACGTGAAATTGTTGTTATATATAGGTGAATCCACATGAATTTAACATTTTTTATAAGAAATTAGACAAATCCCACGGAATTTGTAGATTATATTGATATTTATATAGTTAAAAAACTCGAAAAAACGAAATTTTTTGAAGGATTTTTTTTTGTGGGGAAATTCGAAACCAGTGACATAATACAGTTCAGTCATGTATACTAAACACTCTGTGAAAGAATTAGCACAATCGGTTGGAATATAGAGATTTTATTAACGTTTATAGCAAAATCGTGTTTTTACCGCAAGAAACAACGATTTTTACAATTTGACCATTTTCACAAACAAACCCATATTCCTCTGCATGCGAACGTGAAATTGTTGTTATATATAGGTGACTCCACATGAATTTAACATTTTTTTAAGAAATTAGACAAATCCCCCGGAATTTGTAGATTTTATTGATATTTATATAGTTAAAATCTCGCAAAAACGAAATTTTTTGAAGGATTTTTTTTTGTGGGGAAAATCGAAACCAGTGATATAATACAGTTCAATTATGTATACTAAACACTCTGTGAAAGAATTAGCACAATCGGTTGGAATATAGAGATTTTATTAACGTTTATAACAAAATCGTGTTTTTACCGCAAGAAACGACGATTTTTACAATTGGACGATTTACACAAACAAACCCATATTCCTCTGCATACGAACGTGAAATTGTTGTTATATACAGGTGACTCCACATGAATTTAACATTTTTTTAAGAAATTAGACAAATCCCACGGAATTTGTATATTTTATAAATATTTATATAGTTAATAATCTCGCAAAAACGAAATTTTTTGAAGGATTTTTTTTGTGGGGAAAATCGAAACCAGTGATATAATACAGTTCAATCATGTATACTAAACACTCTGTCCAAGAATTAGCACAATCGGTTGGAATATAGAGATTTTATTAATGTTTATAGCAAAATCGTGTTTTTACCGCAAGAAACGACGATTTTTACAATTGGACGATTTACACAAACAAACCCATATTCCTCTGCATGCGAACGTGAAATTGTTGTTATATATAGGTGAATCCACATGAATTTAACATTTTTGTAAGAAATTAGACAAATCCCACGGAAATTGTAGATTTTATTGATATTTATATAGTTAAAATCTCGCAAAAAAAAAGTTTTTTGAAGGATTTTTTTTTTTTGTGGGGAAAATCGAAACCAGTGATATAATACAGTTCAATTATGTATACTAAACACTCTGTGAAAGAATTAGAACAATCGGTTGGAATACAGAGATTTTATTAACGTTTATAACAAAATCGTGTTTTTACCGCAAGAAACGACGATTTTTACAATTGGACGATTTACACAAACAAACCCATATTCCTCTGCATACGAACGTGAAATTGTTGTTACATACAGGTGACTCCACATGAATTTAACATTTTTTTAAGAAATTAGACAAATCCCACGGAATTTGTAGATTTTATTGATATTGATATAGTTAAAATCTCGCAAAAACGAAATTTTTTGAAGGATTTTTTTTTGTGGGGAAAATCGAAACCAGTGATATAATACAGTTCAATCATGTATACTAAACACTCTGTCAAAGAATTAGCACAATCGGTTGGAATATAGAGATTTTATTAACGTTTATAGCAAAATCGTGTTTTTACCGCAAGAAACGACGATTTTTACAATTGGACGATTTACACAAACAAACCCATATTCCTCTGCATGCGAAAGTGAAATTGTTGTTATATATAGGTGAATCCACATGAATTTAACATTTTTTTAAGAAATTAGACAAATCCCACTGAATTTGTAGATTTTATTGATATTTATATAGTTAGAAAACTCGCAAAAACGAAATTTTTTGAAGGATTTTTTTTGTGGGGAAAATCGAAACCAGTGACATAATACAGTTCAATCATGTATACTAAACACTCTGTGAAAGAATTAGCACAATCGGTTGGAATATAGAGATTTTATTAACGTTTATAACAAAATCGTGTTTTTACCGCAAGAAACGACGATTTTTACAATTGGACGATTTACACAAACAAACCCATATTCCTCTGCATGCGAACGTGAAATTGTTGTTATATACAGGTGACTCCACATGAATTTAACATTTTTTTAAGAAATTAGACAAATCCCACGGAATTTGTATATTTTATAAATATTTATATAGTTAATAATCTCGCAAAAACGAAATTTTTTGAAGGATTTTTTTTTGTGGGGAAAATCGAAACCAGTGATATAATACAGTTCAATTATGTATACTAAACACTCTGTGAAAGTATTAGCACAATCGGTTGGAATATAGAGATTTTATTAACGTTTAAACAAAATCGTGTTTTTACCGCAAGAAACGACGATTTTTACAATTGGACGATTTACACAAACAAACCCATATTCCTCTGCATGCGAACGTGAAATTGTTGTTATATACAGGTGACTCCACATGAATTTAACATTTTTTTAAGAAATTAGACAAATCCCACGGAATTTGTAGATTATATTGATATTTATATAGTTAAAAAACTCGCAAAAACGAAATTTTTTGAAGGATTTTTTTTGTGGGGAAAATCGAAACCAGTGACATAATACAGTTCAATCATGTATACTAAACACTCTGTGAAAGAATTAGCACAATCGGTTGGAATATAGAGATTTTATTAACGTTTATAACAAAATCGTGTTTTTACCGCAAGAAACGACGATTTGTACAATTGGACGCTTTACACAAACAAACCCATATTCCTCTGCATGCGAACGTGAAATTGTTGTTATATGCAGGTGACTCCACATGAATTTAACATTTTTTTAAGAAATTAGACAAATCCCACGGAATTTGTATATTTTATAAATATTTATATAGTTAATAATCTCGCAAAAACGAAATTTTTTGAAGGATTTTTTTTTGTGGGGAAAATCGAAACCAGTGATATAATACAGTTCAATCATGTATACTAAACACTCTGTCAAAGAATTAGCACAATCGGTTGGAATATAGAGATTTTATTAACGTTTATAGCAAAATCGTGTTTTTACCGCAAGAAACGACGATTTTTACAATTGGACGATTTACCCAAACAAACCCTTATTCCTCCGCATGCGAACGTGAAATTGTTGTTATATATAGGTGAATCCACATGAATTTAACATTTTTTATAAGAAATTAGACAAATCCCACGGAATTTGTAGATTATATTAATATTTATATAGTTAAAAAACTCGAAAAAACGAAATTTTTTGAAGGATTTTTTTTTGTGGGGAAATTCGAAACCAGTGACATAATACAGTTCAGTCATGTATACTAAACACTCTGTGAAAGAATTAGCACAGTCGGTTGGAATATAGAGATTTTATTAACGTTTATAGCAAAATCGTGTTTTTACCGCAAGAAACAACGATTTTTACAATTTGACCATTTTCACAAACAAACCCATATTCCTCTGCATGCGAACGTGAAATTGTTGTTATATATAGGTGACTCCACATGAATTTAACATTTTTTTAAGAAATTAGACAAATCCCCCGGAATTTGTAGATTTTATTGATATTTATATAGTTAAAATCTCGCAAAAACGAAATTTTTTGAAGGATTTTTTTTTGTGGGGAAAATCGAAACCAGTGATATAATACAGTTCAATTATGTATACTAAACACTCTGTGAAAGTATTAGCACAATCGGTTGGAATATAGAGATTTTATTAACGTTTATAACAAAATCGTGTTTTTACCGCAAGAAACGACGATTTTTACAATAGGACGCTTTACACAAACAAACCCATATTCCTCTGCATGCGAACGTGAAATTGTTGTTATATGCAGGTGACTCCACATGAATTTAACATTTTTTTAAGAAATTAGACAAATCCCACGGAATTTGTAGATTTTATTGATATTTATATAGTTAAAATCTCGCAAAAACGAAATTTTTTGAAGGATTTTTTTTTGTGGGGAAAATCGAAACCAGTGATATAATACAGTTCAGTCATGTATACTAAACACTCTGTGAAAGAATTAGCACAATCGGTTGGAATATAGAGATTTTATTAACGTTTATAGCAAAATCGTGTTTTTACCGCAAGAAACAACGATTTTTACAATTTGACCATTTTCACAAACATACCCATATTCCTCTGCATGCGAACGTGAAATTGTTCTTATATATAGGTGACTCCACATGAATTTAACATTTTTTTAAGAAATTAGACAAATCCCCCGGAATTTGTAGATTTTATTGATATTTATATAGTTAAAATCTCGCAAAAACGAAATTTTTTGAAGGATTTTTTTTTGTGGGGAAAATCGAAACCAGTGATATAATACAGTTCAATTATGTATACTAAACACTCTGTGAAAGAATTAGCACAATCGGTTGGAATATAGAGATTTTATTAACGTTTATAACAAAATCGTGTTTTTACCGCAAGAAACGACGATTTTTGCAATTGGACGATTTACACAAACAAACCCATATTCCTCTGCATGCGAACGTGAAATTGTTGTTATATACAGGTAACTCCACATGAATTTAACATTTTTTTAAGAAATTAGACAAATCCCACGGAATTTGTAGATTTTATTGATATTTATATAGTTAAAATCTCGCAAAAACGAAATTTTTTGAAGGATTTTTTTTTGTGGGGAAAATCGAAACCAGTGATATAATACAGTTCAATTATGTATACTAAACACTCTGTGAAAGTATTAGCACAATCGGTTGGAATATAGAGATTTTATTAATGTTTAAACAAAATCGTGATTTTACCGCAAGAAACGACGATTTTTACAATTGGACGATTTACACAAACAAACCCATATTCCTCTGCATGCGAACGTGAAATTGTTGTTATATACAGGTGACTCCACATGAATTTAACATTTTTTTAAGAAATTAGACAAATCCCACGGAATTTGTATATTTTATAAATATTTATATAGTTAATAATCTCGCAAAAACGAAATTTTTTGAAGGATTTTTTTTGTGGGGAAAATCGAAACCAGTGATATAATACAGTTCAATCATGTATACTAAACACTCTGTCCAAGAATTAGCACAATCGGTTGGAATATAGAGATTTTATTAATGTTTATAGCAAAATCGTGTTTTTACCGCAAGAAACGACGATTTTTACAATTGGACGATTTACACAAACAAACCCTTATTCCTCTGCATGCGAACGTGAAATTATTGTTATATATAGGTGAATCCACATGAATTTAACATTTTTGTAAGAAATTAGACAAATCCCACGGAAATTGTAGATTTTATTGATATTTATATAGTTAAAATCTCGCAAAAACGAAGTTTTTTGAAGGATTTTTTTTTGTGGGGAAAATCGAAACCAGTGATATAATACAGTTCAATTATGTATACTAAACACTCTGTGAAAGAATTAGAACAATCGGTTGGAATATAGAGATTTTATTAACGTTTATAACAAAATCGTGTTTTTACCGCAAGAAACGACGATTTTTACAATTGGACGATTTACACAAACAAACCCATATTCCTCTGCATGCGAACGTGAAATTGTTGTTACATACAGGTGACTCCACATGAATTTAACATTTTTTTAAGAAATTAGACAAATCCCACGGAATTTGTAGATTTTATTGATATTGATATAGTTAAAATCTCGCAAAAACGAAATTTTTTGAAGGATTTTTTTTTGTGGGGAAAATCGAAACCAGTGATATAATACAGTTCAATCATGTATACTAAACACTCTGTCAAAGAATTAGCACAATCGGTTGGAATATAGAGATTTTATTAACGTTTATAGCAAAATCGTGTTTTTACCGCAAGAAACGACGATTTTTACAATTGGACGATTTACACAAACAAACCCATATTCCTCTGCATGCGAAAGTGAAATTGTTGTTATATATAGGTGAATCCACATGAATTTAACATTTTTTTAAGAAATTAGACAAATCCCACTGAATTTGTAGATTTTATTGATATTTATATAGTTAGAAAAATCGCAAAAACGAAATTTTTTGAAGGATTTTTTTTGTGGGGAAAATCGAAACCAGTGACATAATACAGTTCAATCATGTATACTAAACACTCTGTGAAAGAATTAGCACAATCGGTTGGAATATAGAGATTTTATTAACGTTTATAACAAAATCGTGTTTTTACCGCAAGAAACGACGATTTTTTACAATTGGACGATTTACACAAACAAACCCATATTCCTCTGCATGCGAACGTGAAATTGTTGTTATATGCAGGTGACTCCACATGAATTTAACATTTTTTTAAGAAATTAGACAAATCCCACGGAATTTGTATATTTTATAAATATTTATATAGTTAATAATCTCGCAAAAACGAAATTTTTTGAAGGATTTTTTTTTGTGGGGAAAATCGAAACCAGTGATATAATACAGTTCAATCATGTATACTAAACACTCTGTCAAAGAATTAGCACAATCGGTTGGAATATAGAGATTTTATTAACGTTTATAGCAAAATCGTGTTTTTACCGCAAGAAACGACGATTTTTACAATTGGACGATTTACACAAACAAACCCTTATTCCTCCGCATGCGAACGTGAAATTGTTGTTATATATAGGTGAATCCACATGAATTTAACATTTTTTATAAGAAATTAGACAAATCCCACGGAATTTGTAGATTATATTAATATTTATATAGTTAAAAAACTCGAAAAAATGAAATTTTTTGAAGGATTTTTTTTTGTGGGGAAACTCGAAACCAGTGACATAATACAGTTCAGTCATGTATACTAAACACTCTGTGAAAGAATTAGCACAATCGGTTGGAATATAGAGATTTTATTAACGTTTATAGCAAAATCGTGTTTTTACCGCAAGAAACAACGATTTTTACAATTTGACCATTTTCACAAACAAACCCATATTCCTCTGCATGCGAACGTGAAATTGTTGTTATATATAGGTGACTCCACATGAATTTAACATTTTTTTAAGAAAATAGACAAATCCCCCGGAATTTGTAGATTTTATTGATATTTATATAGTTAAAATCTCGCAAAAACGAAATTTTTTGAAGGATTTTTTTTTGTGGGGAAAATCGAAACCAGTGATATAATACAGTTCAATTATGTATACTAAACACTCTGTGAAAGAATTAGCACAATCGGTTGGAATATAGAGATTTTATTAACGTTTATAACAAAATCGTGTTTTTACCGCAAGAAACGACGATTTTTACAATTGGACGATTTACACAAACAAACCCATATTCCTCTGCATGCGAACGTGAAATTGTTGTTATATACAGGTGACTCCACATGAATTTAACATTTTTTTAAGAAATTAGACAAATCCCACGGAATTTGTATATTTTATAAATATTTATATAGTTAATAATCTCGCAAAAACGAAATTTTTTGAAGGATTTTTTTTGTGGGGAAAATCGAAACCAGTGATATAATACAGTTCAATCATGTATACTAAACACTCTGTCCAAGAATTAGCACAATCGGTTGGAATATAGAGATTTTATTAATGTTTATAGCAAAATCGTGTTTTTACCGCAAGAAACGACGATTTTTACAATTGGACGATTTACACAAACAAACCCATATTCCTCTGCATGCGAACGTGAAATTGTTGTTATATATAGGTGAATCCACATGAATTTAACATTTTTGTAAGAAATTAGACAAATCCCACGGAAATTGTAGATTTTATTGATATTTATATAGTTAAAATCTCGCAAAAACGAAGTTTTTTGAAGGATTTTTTTTTTGTGGGGAAAATCGAAACCAGTGATATAATACAGTTCAATTATGTATACTAAACACTCTGTGAAAGTATTAGCACAATCGGTTGGAATATAGAGATTTTATTAACGTTTAAACAAAATCGTGTTTTTACCGCAAGAAACGACGATTTTTACAATTGGACGATTTACACAAACAAACCCATATTCCTCTGCATGCGAACGTGAAATTGTTGTTACATACAGGTGACTCCACATGAATTTAACATTTTTTTAAGAAATTAGACAAATCCCACGGAATTTGTAGATTATATTGATATTTATATAGTTAAAAAACTCGCAAAAACGAAATTTTTTGAAGGATTTTTTTTTGTGGGGAAAATCGAAACCAGTGACATAATACAGTTCAATCATGTATACTAAACACTCTGTGAAAGAATTAGCACAATCGGTTGGAATATAGAGATTTTATTAACGTTTATAGCAAAATCGTGTTTTTACCGCAAGAAACTTCGATTTTTACAATTTGACGATTTTCACGAACAAACCCATATTCCTCTGCATGCGAACGTGCAATTGTTGTTATATATAGGTGACTTCACAAGAATTTAAATTTTTTTTATAAAATTAGACAAATCCCCCGGAATTTGTAGATTTTATTGATATTTATATAGTTAAAATCTCGCAAAAACGAAATTTTTTGAAGGATTTGTTTTTGTGGGGAAAATCGAAACCAGTGATATAATACAGTTCAATCATGAATACTAAACACTCTGTCCAAGAATTAGCACAATCGGTTGGAATATAGAGATTTTATTAATGTATATAGCAAAATCGTGTTTTTACCGCAAGAAACGACGATTTTTACAATTGGACGATTTACACAAACAAACCCATATTCCTCTGCATGCGAACGTGAAATTGTTGTTATATATAGGTGAATCCACATGAATTTAACATTTTTTTTAAGAAATTAGACAAATCCCACTGAATTTGTAGATTTTATTGATATTTATATAGTTAGAAAACTCGCAAAAACGAAATTTTTTGAAGGATTTTTTTTGTGGGGAAAATCGAAACCAGTGACATAATACAGTTCAATCATGTATACTAAACACTCTGTGAAAGAATTAGCACAATCGGTTGGAATATAGAGATTTTATTAACGTTTATAACAAAATCGTGTTTTTACCGCAAGAAACGACGATTTTTACAATTGGACGCTTTACTCAAACAAACCCATATTCCTCTGCATGCGAACGTGAAATTGTTGTTATATGCAGGTGACTCCACATGAATTTAACATTTTTTTAAGAAATTAGACAAATCCCACGGAATTTGTATATTTTATAAATATTTATATGGTTAATAATCTCGCAAAAACGAAATTTTTTGAAGGATTTTTTTTTGTGGGGAAATTCGAAACCAGTGATATAATACAGTTCAATCATGTATACTAAACACTCTGTCAAAGAATTAGCACAATCGGTTGGAATATAGAGATTTTATTAACGTTTATAGCAAAATCGTGTTTTTACCGCAAGAAACGACGATTTTTACAATTGGACGATTTACACAAACAAACCCTTATTCCTCCGCATGCGAACGTGAAATTGTTGTTATATATAGGTGAATCCACATGAATTTAACATTTTTTATAAGAAATTAGACAAATCCCACGGAATTTGTAGATTATATTAATATTTATATAGTTAAAAAACTCGAAAAAACGAAATTTTTTGAAGGATTTTTTTTTGTGGGGAAATTCGAAACCAGTGACAGAATACAGTTCAGTCATGTATACTAAACACTCTGTGAAAGAATTAGCACAATCGGTTGGAATATAGAGATTTTATTAACGTTTATAGCAAAATCGTGTTTTTACCGCAAGAAACAACGATTTTTACAATTTGACCATTTTCACAAACAAACCCATATTCCTCTGCATGCGAACGTGAAATTGTTGTTATATATAGGTGACTCCACATGAATTTAACATTTTTTTAAGAAATTAGACAAATCCCCCGGAATTTGTAGATTTTATTGATATTTATATAGTTAAAATCTCGCAAAAACGAAATTTTTTGAAGGATTTTTTTTTGTGGGGAAAATCGAAACCAGTGATATAATACAGTTCAATTATGTATACTAAACACTCTGTGAAAGAATTAGCACAATCGGTTGGAATATCGAGATTTTATTAACGTTTATAACAAAATCGTGTTTTTACCGCAAGAAACGACGATTTTTGCAATTGGACGATTTACACAAACAAACCCATATTCCTCTGCATGCGAACGTGAAATTGTTGTTATATACAGGTGACTCCACATGAATTTAACATTTTTTTAAGAAATTAGACAAATCCCACGGAATTTGTAGATTTTATTGATATTTATATAGTTAAAATCTCGCAAAAACGAAATTTTTTGAAGGATTTTTTTTTGTGGGGAAAATCGAAACCAGTGATATAATACAGTTCAATTATGTATACTAAACACCCTGTGAAAGAATTAGCACAATCGGTTGGAATATAGAGATTTTATTAACGTTTATAACAAAATCGTGTTTTTACCGCAAAAAACGACGATTTTTACAATTGGACGATTTACACAAACAAACCCATATTCCTCTGCATGCGAACGTGAAATTGTTGTTACATACAGGTGACTCCACATGAATTTAACATTTTTTTAAGAAATTAGACAAATCCCACGGAATTTGTAGATTTTATTGATATTGATATAGTTAAAATCTCGCAAAAACGAAATTTTTTGAAGGATTTTTTTTTTGTGGGGAAAATCGAAACCAGTGATATAATACAGTTCAATCATGTATACTAAACACTCTGTCAAAGAATTAGCACAATCGGTTGGAATATAGAGATTTTATTAACGTTTATAGCAAAATCGTGTTTTTACCGCAAGAAACGACGATTTTTACAATTGGACGATTTACACAAACAAACCCATATTCCTCTGCATGCGAAAGTGAAATTGTTGTTATATATAGGTGAATCCACATGAATTTAACAATTTTTTAAGAAATTAGACAAATCCCACTGAATTTGTAGATTTTATTGATATTTATATAGTTAGAAAACTCGCAAAAACGAAATTTTTTGAAGGATTTTTTTTTGTGGGGAAAATCGAAACCAGTGACATAATACAGTTCCATCATGTATACTAAACACTCTGTGAAAGAATTAGCACAATCGGTTGGAATATAGAGATTTTATTAACGTTTATAACAAAATCGTGTTTTTACCGCAAGAAACGACGATTTTTACAATTGGACGATTTACACAAACAAACCCATATTCCTCTGCATGCGAATGTGAAATTGTTGTTATATACAGGTGACTCCACATGAATTTAACATTTTTTTAAGAAATTAGACAAATCCCACGGAATTTGTATATTTTATAAATATTTATATAGTTAATAATCTCGCAAAAACGAAATTTTTTGAAGGATTTTTTTTTGTGGGGAAAATCGAAACCAGTGATATAATACAGTTCAATCATGTATACTAAACACTCTGTCCAAGAATTAGAACAATCGGTTGGAATATAGAGATTTTATTAACGTTTATAGCAAAATCGTGTTTTTACAGCAAGAAACGACGATTTTTACAATTGGACGATTTACACAAACAAACCCTTATTCCTCCGCATACGAACGTGAAATTGTTGTTATATATAGGTGAATCCACATGAATTTAACATTTTTTTAAGAAATTAGACAAATCCCACGGAATTTGTAGATTATATTGATATTTATATAGTTAAAAAACTCGAAAAAACGAAATTTTTTGAAGGATATTTTTTTGTGGGGAAATTCGAAACCAGTGACATAATACAGTTCAATCATGTATACTAAACACTCTGTGAAAGAATTAGCACAATCGGTTGGAATATAGAGATTTTATTAACGTTTATATCAAAATCGTGTTTTTACCGCAGGAAACAACGATTTTTACAATTGGACGATTTACACAAACAAACCCATATTCCTCTGCATGCGAACGTAAAAATTGTTGTTACATACAGGTGACTCCACATGAATTTAACATTTTTTTAAGAAATTAGACAAATCCCACGGAATTTGTAGACTTTATTGATATTGATATAGTTAAAATCTCAGAAAAACGAAATTTTTTGAAGGATTTTTTTTTGTGTGGAAAATCGAAACCAGTGATAAAATACAGTTCAATCATGTATACTAAACACTCTGTCAAAGAATTAGCACAATCGGTTGGAATATAGAGATTTTATTAACGTTTATAGCAAAATCGTGTTTTTACCGCAAGAAACGACGATTTTTACAATTGGACGATTTACACAAACAAACCCATATTCCTCTGCATGCGAAAGTGAAATTGTTGTGATATATAGGTGAATTCACATGAATTTAACATTTTTTTAAGAAATTAGACAAATCCCACTGAATTTGTAGATTTTATTGATATTTATATAGTTAGAAAACTCGCAAAAACGAAATTTTTTGAAGGATTTTTTTTGTGGGGAAAATCGAAACCAGTGACATAATACAGTTCAATCATGTATACTAAACACTCTGTGAAAGAATTAGCACAATCGGATGGAATATAGAGATTTTATTAACGTTTAAACAAAATCGTGTTTTTACTGCAAGAAACGACGATTTTTACAATTGGACGATTTACACAAACAAACCCATATTCCTCTGCATGCGAACGTGAAATTGTGATATACGGGTGACTCCACATGAATTTAACATTTTTTTAAGAAATTAGACAAATCCCACGGAATTTGTAGATTATATTTGTATTTATATAGTTAAAAAACTCGCAAAAACGAAATTTTTTGAAGGATTTTTTTTTTGTGGGGAAAATCTAAACCAGTGACATAATACAGTTCAATCATGTATACTAAACACTCTGTGAAAGAATTAGCACAATCGGTTGGAATATAGAGATTTTATTAGCGTTTATAGCAAAATCGTGTTTTTACCGCAAGAAACGACGATTTTTACAATTTGACGATTTACACAAACAAACCAATATTCCTCAGCATGCGAACGTGAAATTGTTGTTATATATAGGTGAATCCACATGAATTTAACATTTTTTTAAGAAATTAGACAAATCCCACGGAATTTGTAGATTTTATTGATATTTATATAGTTAAAATCTCGCAAAAACGAAATTTTTTGAAGGAATTTTTTTTTGTGGGGAAAATCGAAACCAGTGATATAATACAGTTCAATTATGTATACTAAACACTCTGTGAAAGAATTAGCACAATCGGTTGGAATATAGAGATTTTATTAACGTTTATAACAAAATCGTGTTTTTACCACAAGAAACGACGATTTTTACAATTGGACGATTTACACAAACAAACCCATATTCCTCTGCATGCGAACGTGAAATTGTTGTTACATACAGGTGACTCCACATGAATTTAACATTTTTTTAAGAAATTAGACAAATCCCACGGAATTTGTAGATTTTATTGATATTTATATAGTTAAAATCTCGCAAAAACGAAGTTTTTTGAAGGATTTTTTTTTGTGGGGAAAATCGAAACCAGTGATATAATACAGTTCAATTATGTATACTAAACACTCTGTGAAAGAATTAGCACAATTGGTTGGAATATAGAGATTTTATTAACGTTTATAACAAAATCGTGTTTTTACCGCAAGAAACGACGCTTTTTACAATTGGACGATTTACACAAACAAACCCATATTCCTCTGCATGCGAACGTAAAAATTGTTGTTACATACAGGTGACTCCACATGAATTTAACATTTTTTTAAGAAATTAGACAAATCCCACGGAATTTGTAGACTTTATTGATATTGATATAGTTAAAATCTCGCAAAAACGAAATTTTTTGAAGGATTTTTTTTTGTGGGGAAAATCGAAACCAGTGATATAATACAGTTCAATCATGTATACTAAACACTCTGTCAAAGAATTAGCACAATCGGTTGGAATATAGAGATTTTATTAACGTTTATAGCAAAATCGTGTTTTTACCGCAAGAAACGACGATTTTTACAATTGGACGATTTACACCAACAAACCCATATTCCTCTGCATGCGAAAGTGAAATTGTTGTTATATATAGGTGAATCCACATGAATTTAACATTTTTTTAAGAAATTAGACAAATCCCACTGAATTTGTAGATTTTATTGATATTTATATAGTTAGAAAACTCGCAAAAACGAAATTTTTTGAAGGATTTTTTTTGTGGGGAAAATCGAAACCAGTGACATAATACAGTTCAATCATGTATACTAAACACTCTGTGAAGGAATTAGCACAATCGGTTGGAATATAGAGATTTTATTAACGTTTATAACAAAATCGTGTTTTTACCGCAAGAAACGACGATTTTTACAATTGGACGATTTACACAAACAAACCCATATTCCTCTGCATGCGAACGTGAAATTGTTGTTATATACAGGTGACTCCACATGAATTTAACATTTTTTTAAGAAATTAGACAAATCCCACGAAATTTGTAGATTTTATTGATATTTATATAGTTAAAATCTCGCAAAAACGAAATTTTTTGAAGGATTTTTTTTTTTGTGGGGAAAATCGAAACCAGTGATATAATACAGTTCAATTATGTATACTAAACACTCTGTGAAAGTATTAGCACAATCGGTTGGAATATAGAGATTTTATTAACGTTTAAACAAAATCGTGTTTTTACCGCAAGAAACGACGATTTTTACAATTGGACGATTTACACAAACAAACCCATATTCCTCTGCATGCGAACGTGAAATTGTTGTGATATACGGGTGACTCCACATGAATTTAACATTTTTTTTAAGAAATTAGACAAATCCCACGGAATTTGTAGATTATATTGATATTTATATAGTTAAAAAACTCGCAAAAACGAAATTTTTTTAAGGATTTTTTTTTTGTGGGGAAAATCTAAACCAGTGACATAATACAGTTCAATCATGTATACTAAACACTCTGTGAAAGAATTAGCACAATCGGTTGGAATATAGAGATTTTATTAGCGTTTATAGCAAAATCGTGTTTTTACCGCAAGAAACGACGATTTTTACAATTTGACGATTTTCTCGAACAAACCCATATTCCTCTGCATGCGAACGTGAAATTGTTGTTATATATAGGTGACTCCACATGAATTCAACATTTTTTTAAGAAATTAGACAAATCCCCCGGAATTTGTAGATTTTATTGATATTTATATAGTTAAAATCTCGCAAAAACGAAATTTTTTGAAGGATTTTTTTTTGTGGCGAAAATCGAAACCAGTGATATAATACAGTTCAATCATGTATACTAAACACTCTGTCCAAGAATTAGCACAATCGGTTGGAATATAGAGATTTTATTAATGTTTATAGCAAAATCGTGTTTTTACCGCAAGAAACGACGATTTTTACAATTGGACGATTTACACAAACAAACCAATATTCCTCTGCATGCGAACGTGAAATTGTTGTTATATATAGGTGAATCCACATGAATTTAACATTTTTTTAAGAAATTAGACAAATCCCACGGAGTTTGTAGATTTTATTGATATTTATATAGTTAAAATCTCGCAAAAACGAAATTTTTTGAAGGATTTTTTTTTTTGTGGGGAAAATCGAAACCAGTGATATAATACAGTTCAATTATGTATACTAAACACTCTGTGAAAGAATTAGCACAATCGGTTGGAATATAGAGATTTTATTAACGTTTATAACAAAATCGTGGTTTTACCGCAAGAAACAACGATTTTTACAATTGGACGATTTACACAAACAAACCCATATTCCTCTGCATGCGAAAGTGAAATCGTTGTTATATATAGGTGAATCCACATGAATTTAACATTATTTTAAGAAATTAGACAAATCCCACTGAATTTGTAGATTTTATTGATATTTATATAGTTAGAAAACTCGCAAAATCGAAATTTTTTGAAGGATTTTTTTTGTGGGGATAATCGAAACCAGTGACATATTACAGTTCAATCATGTATACTAAACACTCTGTGAAAGAATTAGCACATTCGGTTGGAATATAGAGATTTTATTAACGTTTATAACAAAATCGTGTTTTTACCGCAAGAAACGACGATTTTTACAATTGGACGATTTACACAAACAAACCCATATTCCTCTGCATGCGAACGTGAAATTGTTGTTATATACAGGTGACTCCACAAGAATTTAACATTTTTTTAAGAAATTAGACAAATCCCACGGAATTTGTATATTTTATAAATATTTATAAAGTTAATAATCTCGCAAAAACGAAATTTTTTGAAGGATTTTTTTTTGTGGGGAAAATCGAAACCAGTGATATAATACAGTTCAATCATGTATACTAAACACTCTGTCAAAGAATTAGCACAATCGGTTGGAATATAGAGATTTTATTAACGTTTATGACAAAATCGTGTTTTTACCGCAAGAAACGACGATTTTTACAATTGGACGATTTACACAAACAAACCCTTATTCCTCCGCATGCGAACGTGAAATTGTTGTTATATATAGGTGAATCCACATGAATTTAACATTTTTTTAAGAAATTAGACAAATCCCAGGGAATTTGTAGATTATATTGATATTTATATAGTTAAAAAACTCGAAAAAACGAAATTTTTTGAAGGATTTTTTTTTGTGGGGAAATCGAAACCAGTGACATAATACAGTTCAATCATGTATACTAAACACTCTGTGAAAGAATTAGCACAATCGTTTGGAATATAGAGATTTTATTAACGTTTATAGCAAAATCGTGTTTCTACCGCAAGAAACAACGATTTTTACAATTTGACCATTTTCACAAACAAACCCATATTCCTCTGCATGCGAACGTGAAATTGTTGTTACATACAGGTGACTCCACATGAATTTAACATTTTTTTAAGAAATTAGACAAATCCCACGGAATTTGTAGATTTTATTGATATTTATATAGTTAAAATCTCGCAAAAACGAAGTTTTTTGAAGGATTTTTTTTTGTGGGGAAAATCGAAACCAGTGATATAAAACAGTTCAATTATGTATACTAAACACTCTGTGAAAGAATTAGCACAATCGGTTGGAATATAGAGATTTTATTAACGTTTATAACAAAATCGTGTTTTTACCGCAAGAAACGACGATTTTTACAATTGGACGATTTACACAAACAAACCCATATTCCTCTGCATGCGAACGTAAAAATTGTTGTTACATACAGGTGACTCCACATGAATTTAACATTTTTTTAAGAAATTAGACAAATCCCACGGAATTTGTAGACTTTATTGATATTGATATAGTTAAAATCTCGCAAAAACGAAATTTTTTGAAGGATTTTTTTTTGTGGGGAAAATCGAAACCAGTGATATAATACAGTTCAATCATGTATACTAAACACTCTGTCCAAGAATTAGCACAATCGGTTGGAATATAGAGATTTTATTAATGTTTATAGCAAAATCGTGTTTTTACCGCAAGAAACGACGATTTTTACAATTGGACGATTTACACAAACAAACCCATATTCCTCTGCATGGGAACGTGAAATTGTTGTTATATATAGGTGAATCCACATGAATTTAACATTTTTTTAAGAAATTAGACAAATCCCACGGAATTTGTAGATTTTATTGATATTATATAGTTAAAATCTCGCAAAAACGAAGTTTTTTGAAGGATTTTTTTTTGTGGGGAAAATCGAAACCAGTGATATAATACAGTTCAATTATGTATACTAAACACCCTGTGAAAGAATTAGCACAATCGGTTGGAATATAGAGATTTTATTAACGTTTATAACAAAATCGTGTTTTTACCGCAAAAAACGACGATTTTTACAATTGGACGATTTACACAAACAAACCCATATTCCTCTGCATGCGAACGTGAAATTGTTGTTACATACAGGTGACTCCACATGAATTTAACATTTTTTTAAGAAATTAGACAAATCCCACGGAATTTGTAGATTTTATTGATATTGATATAGTTAAAATCTCGCAAAAACGAAATTTTTTGAAGGATTTTTTTTTTGTGGGGAAAATCGAAACCAGTGATATAATACAGTTCAATCATGTATACTAAACACTCTGTCAAAGAATTAGCACAATCGGTTGGAATATAGAGATTTTATTAACGTTTATAGCAAAATCGTGTTTTTACCGCAAGAAACGACGATTTTTACAATTGGACGATTTACACAAACAAACCCATATTCCTCTGCATGCGAAAGTGAAATTGTTGTTATATATAGGTGAATCCACATGAATTTAACAATTTTTTAAGAAATTAGACAAATCCCACTGAATTTGTAGATTTTATTGATATTTATATAGTTAGAAAACTCGCAAAAACGAAATTTTTTGAAGGATTTTTTTTTGTGGGGAAAATCGAAACCAGTGACATAATACAGTTCCATCATGTATACTAAACACTCTGTGAAAGAATTAGCACAATCGGTTGGAATATAGAGATTTTATTAACGTTTATAACAAAATCGTGTTTTTACCGCAAGAAACGACGATTTTTACAATTGGACGATTTACACAAACAAACCCATATTCCTCTGCATGCGAATGTGAAATTGTTGTTATATACAGGTGACTCCACATGAATTTAACATTTTTTTAAGAAATTAGACAAATCCCACGGAATTTGTATATTTTATAAATATTTATATAGTTAATAATCTCGCAAAAACGAAATTTTTTGAAGGATTTTTTTTTGTGGGGAAAATCGAAACCAGTGATATAATACAGTTCAATCATGTATACTAAACACTCTGTCCAAGAATTAGAACAATCGGTTGGAATATAGAGATTTTATTAACGTTTATAGCAAAATCGTGTTTTTACAGCAAGAAACGACGATTTTTACAATTGGACGATTTACACAAACAAACCCTTATTCCTCCGCATACGAACGTGAAATTGTTGTTATATATAGGTGAATCCACATGAATTTAACATTTTTTTAAGAAATTAGACAAATCCCACGGAATTTGTAGATTATATTGATATTTATATAGTTAAAAAACTCGAAAAAACGAAATTTTTTGAAGGATATTTTTTTGTGGGGAAATTCGAAACCAGTGACATAATACAGTTCAATCATGTATACTAAACACTCTGTGAAAGAATTAGCACAATCGGTTGGAATATAGAGATTTTATTAACGTTTATATCAAAATCGTGTTTTTACCGCAGGAAACAACGATTTTTACAATTGGACGATTTACACAAACAAACCCATATTCCTCTGCATGCGAACGTAAAAATTGTTGTTACATACAGGTGACTCCACATGAATTTAACATTTTTTTAAGAAATTAGACAAATCCCACGGAATTTGTAGACTTTATTGATATTGATATAGTTAAAATCTCACAAAAACGAAATTTTTTGAAGGATTTTTTTTTGTGTGGAAAATCGAAACCAGTGATAAAATACAGTTCAATCATGTATACTAAACACTCTGTCAAAGAATTAGCACAATCGGTTGGAATATAGAGATTTTATTAACGTTTATAGCAAAATCGTGTTTTTACCGCAAGAAACGACGATTTTTACAATTGGACGATTTACACAAACAAACCCATATTCCTCTGCATGCGAAAGTGAAATTGTTGTGATATATAGGTGAATTCACATGAATTTAACATTTTTTTAAGAAATTAGACAAATCCCACTGAATTTGTAGATTTTATTGATATTTATATAGTTAGAAAACTCGCAAAAACGAAATTTTTTGAAGGATTTTTTTTGTGGGGAAAATCGAAACCAGTGACATAATACAGTTCAATCATGTATACTAAACACTCTGTGAAAGAATTAGCACAATCGGATGGAATATAGAGATTTTATTAACGTTTAAACAAAATCGTGTTTTTACTGCAAGAAACGACGATTTTTACAATTGGACGATTTACACAAACAAACCCATATTCCTCTGCATGCGAACGTGAAATTGTGATATACGGGTGACTCCACATGAATTTAACATTTTTTTAAGAAATTAGACAAATCCCACGGAATTTGTAGATTATATTTGTATTTATATAGTTAAAAAACTCGCAAAAACGAAATTTTTTGAAGGATTTTTTTTTTTGTGGGGAAAATCTAAACCAGTGACATAATACAGTTCAATCATGTATACTAAACACTCTGTGAAAGAATTAGCACAATCGGTTGGAATATAGAGATTTTATTAGCGTTTATAGCAAAATCGTGTTTTTACCGCAAGAAACGACGATTTTTACAATTTGACGATTTACACAAACAAACCAATATTCCTCAGCATGCGAACGTGAAATTGTTGTTATATATAGGTGAATCCACATGAATTTAACATTTTTTTAAGAAATTAGACAAATCCCACGGAATTTGTAGATTTTATTGATATTTATATAGTTAAAATCTCGCAAAAACGAAATTTTTTGAAGGAATTTTTTTTTGTGGGGAAAATCGAAACCAGTGATATAATACAGTTCAATTATGTATACTAAACACTCTGTGAAAGAATTAGCACAATCGGTTGGAATATAGAGATTTTATTAACGTTTATAACAAAATCGTGTTTTTACCACAAGAAACGACGATTTTTACAATTGGACGATTTACACAAACAAACCCATATTCCTCTGCATGCGAACGTGAAATTGTTGTTACATACAGGTGACTCCACATGAATTTAACATTTTTTTAAGAAATTAGACAAATCCCACGGAATTTGTAGATTTTATTGATATTTATATAGTTAAAATCTCGCAAAAACGAAGTTTTTTGAAGGATTTTTTTTTGTGGGGAAAATCGAAACCAGTGATATAATACAGTTCAATTATGTATACTAAACACTCTGTGAAAGAATTAGCACAATTGGTTGGAATATAGAGATTTTATTAACGTTTATAACAAAATCGTGTTTTTACCGCAAGAAACGACGCTTTTTACAATTGGACGATTTACACAAACAAACCCATATTCCTCTGCATGCGAACGTAAAAATTGTTGTTACATACAGGTGACTCCACATGAATTTAACATTTTTTTAAGAAATTAGACAAATCCCACGGAATTTGTAGACTTTATTGATATTGATATAGTTAAAATCTCGCAAAAACGAAATTTTTTGAAGGATTTTTTTTTGTGGGGAAAATCGAAACCAGTGATATAATACAGTTCAATCATGTATACTAAACACTCTGTCAAAGAATTAGCACAATCGGTTGGAATATAGAGATTTTATTAACGTTTATAGCAAAATCGTGTTTTTACCGCAAGAAACGACGATTTTTACAATTGGACGATTTACACCAACAAACCCATATTCCTCTGCATGCGAAAGTGAAATTGTTGTTATATATAGGTGAATCCACATGAATTTAACATTTTTTTAAGAAATTAGACAAATCCCACTGAATTTGTAGATTTTATTGATATTTATATAGTTAGAAAACTCGCAAAAACGAAATTTTTTGAAGGATTTTTTTTTGTGGGGAAAATCGAAACCAGTGACATAATACAGTTCAATCATGTATACTAAACACTCTGTGAAGGAATTAGCACAATCGGTTGGAATATAGAGATTTTATTAACGTTTATAACAAAATCGTGTTTTTACCGCAAGAAACGACGATTTTTACAATTGGACGATTTACACAAACAAACCCATATTCCTCTGCATGCGAACGTGAAATTGTTGTTATATACAGGTGACTCCACATGAATTTAACATTTTTTTAAGAAATTAGACAAATCCCACGAAATTTGTAGATTTTATTGATATTTATATAGTTAAAATCTCGCAAAAACGAAATTTTTTGAAGGATTTTTTTTTTTGTGGGGAAAATCGAAACCAGTGATATAATACAGTTCAATTATGTATACTAAACACTCTGTGAAAGTATTAGCACAATCGGTTGGAATATAGAGATTTTATTAACGTTTAAACAAAATCGTGTTTTTACCGCAAGAAACGACGATTTTTACAATTGGACGATTTACACAAACAAACCCATATTCCTCTGCATGCGAACGTGAAATTGTTGTGATATACGGGTGACTCCACATGAATTTAACATTTTTTTTAAGAAATTAGACAAATCCCACGGAATTTGTAGATTATATTGATATTTATATAGTTAAAAAACTCGCAAAAACGAAATTTTTTTAAGGATTTTTTTTTTTGTGGGGAAAATCTAAACCAGTGACATAATACAGTTCAATCATGTATACTAAACACTCTGTGAAAGAATTAGCACAATCGGTTGGAATATAGAGATTTTATTAGCGTTTATAGCAAAATCGTGTTTTTACCGCAAGAAACGACGATTTTTACAATTTGACGATTTTCTCGAACAAACCCATATTCCTCTGCATGCGAACGTGAAATTGTTGTTATATATAGGTGACTCCACATGAATTCAACATTTTTTTAAGAAATTAGACAAATCCCCCGGAATTTGTAGATTTTATTGATATTTATATAGTTAAAATCTCGCAAAAACGAAATTTTTTGAAGGATTTTTTTTTGTGGCGAAAATCGAAACCAGTGATATAATACAGTTCAATCATGTATACTAAACACTCTGTCCAAGAATTAGCACAATCGGTTGGAATATAGAGATTTTATTAATGTTTATAGCAAAATCGTGTTTTTACCGCAAGAAACGACGATTTTTACAATTGGACGATTTACACAAACAAACCAATATTCCTCTGCATGCGAACGTGAAATTGTTGTTATATATAGGTGAATCCACATGAATTTAACATTTTTTTAAGAAATTAGACAAATCCCACGGAATTTGTAGATTTTATTGATATTTATATAGTTAAAATCTCGCAAAAACGAAATTTTTTGAAGGATTTTTTTTTTTGTGGGGAAAATCGAAACCAGTGATATAATACAGTTCAATTATGTATACTAAACACTCTGTGAAAGAATTAGCACAATCGGTTGGAATATAGAGATTTTATTAACGTTTATAACAAAATCGTGGTTTTACCGCAAGAAACAACGATTTTTACAATTGGACGATTTACACAAACAAACCCATATTCCTCTGCATGCGAAAGTGAAATCGTTGTTATATATAGGTGAATCCACATGAATTTAACATTATTTTAAGAAATTAGACAAATCCCACTGAATTTGTAGATTTTATTGATATTTATATAGTTAGAAAACTCGCAAAATCGAAATTTTTTGAAGGATTTTTTTTGTGGGGATAATCGAAACCAGTGACATATTACAGTTCAATCATGTATACTAAACACTCTGTGAAAGAATTAGCACATTCGGTTGGAATATAGAGATTTTATTAACGTTTATAACAAAATCGTGTTTTTACCGCAAGAAACGACGATTTTTACAATTGGACGATTTACACAAACAAACCCATATTCCTCTGCATGCGAACGTGAAATTGTTGTTATATACAGGTGACTCCACATGAATTTAACATTTTTTTAAGAAATTAGACAAATCCCACGGAATTTGTATATTTTATAAATATTTATAAAGTTAATAATCTCGCAAAAACGAAATTTTTTGAAGGATTTTTTTTTGTGGGGAAAATCGAAACCAGTGATATAATACAGTTCAATCATGTATACTAAACACTCTGTCAAAGAATTAGCACAATCGGTTGGAATATAGAGATTTTATTAACGTTTATGGCAAAATCGTGTTTTTACCGCAAGAAACGACGATTTTTACAATTGGACGATTTACACAAACAAACCCTGATTCCTCCGCATGCGAACGTGAAATTGTTGTTATATATAGGTGAATCCACATGAATTTAACATTTTTTTAAGAAATTAGACAAATCCCAGGGAATTTGTAGATTATATTGATATTTATATAGTTAAAAAACTCGAAAAAACGAAATTTTTTGAAGGATTTTTTTTTGTGGGGAAATTCGAAACCAGTGACATAATACAGTTCAATCATGTATACTAAACACTCTGTGAAAGAATTAGCACAATCGTTTGGAATATAGAGATTTTATTAACGTTTATAGCAAAATCGTGTTTCTACCGCAAGAAACAACGATTTTTACAATTTGACCATTTTCACAAACAAACCCATATTCCTCTGCATGCGAACGTGAAATTGTTGTTACATACAGGTGACTCCACATGAATTTAACATTTTTTTAAGAAATTAGACAAATCCCACGGAATTTGTAGATTTTATTGATATTTATATAGTTAAAATCTCGCAAAAACGAAGTTTTTTGAAGGATTTTTTTTTGTGGGGAAAATCGAAACCAGTGATATAAAACAGTTCAATTATGTATACTAAACACTCTGTGAAAGAATTAGCACAATCGGTTGGAATATAGAGATTTTATTAACGTTTATAACAAAATCGTGTTTTTACCGCAAGAAACGACGATTTTTACAATTGGACGATTTACACAAACAAACCCATATTCCTCTGCATGCGAACGTAAAAATTGTTGTTACATACAGGTGACTCCACATGAATTTAACATTTTTTTAAGAAATTAGACAAATCCCACGGAATTTGTAGACTTTATTGATATTGATATAGTTAAAATCTCGCAAAAACGAAATTTTTTGAAGGATTTTTTTTTGTGGGGAAAATCGAAACCAGTGATATAATACAGTTCAATCATGTATACTAAACACTCTGTCAAAGAATTAGCACAATCGGTTGGAATATAGAGATTTTATTAACGTTTATAGCAAAATCGTGTTTTTACCGCAAGAAACGACGATTTTTACAATTGGACGATTTACACAAACAAACCCATATTCCTCTGCATGCGAAAGTGAAATTGTTGTTATATATAGGTGAATCCACATGAATTTAACATTTTTTTAAGAAATTAGACAAATCCCACTGAATTTGTAGATTTTATTGATATTTATATAGTTAGAAAACTCGCAAAAACGAAATTTTTTGAAGGTTTTTTTTTGTGGGGAAAATCGAAACCAGTGATATAATACAGTTCAATTATGTATACTAAACACTCTGTGAAAGTATTAGCACAATCGGTTGGAATATAGAGATTTTATTAACGTTTAAACAAAATCGTGTTTTTACCGCAAGAAACGACGATTTTTACAATTGGACGATTTACACAAACAAACCCATATTCCTCTGCATGCGAACGTGAAATTGTTGTGATATACGGGTGACTCCACATGAATTTAACATTTTTTTAAGAAATTAGACAAATCCCACGGAATTTGTAGATTATATTGATATTTATATAGTTAAAAAACTCGCAAAAACGAAATTTTTTGAAGGATTTTTTTTTGTGGGGAAAATCGAAACCAGTGACATAATACAGTTCAATCATGTATACTAAACACTCTGTGAAAGAATTAGCACAATCGGTTGGAATATAGAGATTTAATTAGCGTTTATAGCAAAATCGTGTTTTTACCGCAAGAAACGACGATTTTTACAATTGGACGATTTACACAAACAAACCCATATTCCTCTGCATGCGAACGTGAAATTGTTGTTACATACAGGTGACTCCACATGAATTTAACATTTTTTAAAGAAATTAGACAAATCCCACGGAATTTGTAGATTTTATTGATATTGATATAGATAAAATCTCGCAAAAACGAAATTTTTTGAAGGATTTTTTTTTGTGGGGAAAATCGAAACCAGTGATATAATACAGTTCAATCATGTATACTAAACACTCTGTCAAAGAATTAGCACAATTGGTTGGAATATAGAGATTTTATTAACGTTTATAGCAAAATCGTGTTTTTACCGCAAGAAACGACGATTTTTACAATTGGACGATTTACACAAACAAACCCATATTCCTCTGCATGCGAAAGTGAAATCGTTGTTATATATAGGTGAATCCACATGAATTTAACATTATTTTAAGAAATTAGACAAATCCCACTGAATTTGTAGATTTTATTGATATTTATATAGTTAGAAAACTCGCAAAAACGAAATTTTTTGAAGGATTTTTTTTGTGGGGAAAATCGAAACCAGTGACATATTACAGTTCAATCATGTATACTAAACACTCTGTGAAAGAATTAGCACAATCGGTTGGAATATAGAGATTTTATTAACGTTTATAACAAAATCGTGTTTTTACCGCAAGAAACGACGATTTTTACAATTGGACGATTTACACAAACAAACCCATATTCCTCTGCATGCGAACGTGAAATTGTTGTTATATACAGGTGACTCCACATGAATTTAACATTTTTTTAAGAAATTAGACAAATCCCACGGAATTTGTATATTTTATAAATATTTATATAGTTAATAATCTCGCAAAAACGAAATTTTTTGAAGGATTTTTTTTTGTGGGGAAAATCGAAACCAGTGATATAATACAGTTCAATCATGTATACTAAACACTCTGTCAAAGAATTAGCACATTCGGTTGGAATATAGAGATTTTATTAACGTTTATAGCAAAATCGTGTTTTTACCGCAAGAAACGACGATTTTTACAATTGGACGATTTACACAAACAAACCCTTATTCCTCCGCATGCGAACGTGAAATTGTTGTTATATATAGGTGAATCCACATGAATTTAACATTTTTTTAAGAAATTAGACAAATCCCACGGAATTTGTAGATTATATTGATATTTATATAGTTAAAAAACTCGAAAAAACGAAATTTTTTGAAGGATTTTTTATTGTGGGGAAATTCGAAACCAGTGACATAATACAGTTCAATCATGTATACTAAACACTCTGTGAAAGAATTAGCACAATCGGTTGGAATAGAGAGATTTTATTAACGTTTAAACAAAATCGTGTTTTTACCGCAAGAAACGACGATTTTTACAATTGGACGATTTACACAAACAAACCCATATTCCTCTGCATGCGAACGTGAAATTGTTGTGATATACGGGTGACTCCACATGAATTTAACATTTTTTTAAGAAATTAGACAAATCCCACGGAATTTGTAGATTATATTGATATTTATATAGTTAAAAAACTCGCAAAAACGAAATTTTTTGAAGGATTTTTTTTTTGTGGGGAAAATCTAAACCAGTGACATAATACAGTTCAATCATGTATACTAAACACTCTGCGAAAGAATTAGCACAATCGGTTGGAATATAGAGATTTTATTAGCGTTTATAGCAAAATCGTGTTTTTACCGCAAGAAACGACGATTTTTACAATTTGACGATTTTCACGAACAAACCCATATTCCTCTGCATGCGAACGTGAAATTGTTGTTATATATAGGTGACTCCACATGAATTTAACATTTTTTTAAGAAATTAGACAAATCCCCCGGAATTTGTAGATTTTATTGATATTTATATAGTTAAAATCTCGCAAAAACGAAATTTTTTGAAGGATTTTTTTTTGTGGGGAAAATCGAAACCAGTGATATAATACAGTTCAATCATGTATACTAAACACTCTGTCCAAGAATTAGCACAATCGGTTGGAATATAGAGATTTTATTAATGTTTATAGCAAAATCGTGTTTTTACCGCAAGAAACGACGATTTTTACAATTGGACGATTTACACAAACAAACCAATATTCCTCTGCATGCGAACGTGAAATTGTTGTTATATATAGGTGAATCCACATGAATTTAACATTTTTTTAAGAAATTAGACAAATCCCACGGAATTTGTAGATTTTATTGATATTTATATAGTTAAAATTTCGCAAAAACGAAATTTTTTGAAGGATTTTTTTTTGTGGGGAAAATCGAAACCAGTGATATAATACAGTTCAATTATGTATACTAAACACTCTGTGAAAGAATTAGCACAATCGGTTGGAATATAGAGATTTTATTAACGTTTATAACAAAATCGTGTTTTTACCGCAAGAAACGACGATTTTTACAATTGGACGATTTACACAAACAAACCCATATTCCTCTGCATGCGAACGTGAAATTGTTGTTACATACAGGTGACTCCACATGAATTTAACATTTTTTTAAGAAATTAGACAAATCCCACGGAATTTGTAGATTTTATTGATATTTATATAGTTAAAATCTCGCAAAAACGAAGTTTTTTGAAGGATTTTTTTTTGTGGGGAAAATCGAAACCAGTGATATAATACAGTTCAATTATGTATACTAAACACTCTGTGAAAGAATTAGCACAATCGGTTGGAATATAGAGATTTTATTAACGTTTATAACAAAATCGTGTTTTTACCGCAAGAAACGACGATTTTTACAATTGGACGATTTACACAAACAAACCCATATTCCTCTGCATGCGAACGTAAAAATTGTTACATACAGGTGACTCCACATGAATTTAACATTTTTTTAAGAAATTAGACAAATCCCACGGAATTTGTAGACTTTATTGATATTGATATAGTTAAAATCTCGCAAAAACGAAATTTTTTGAAGGATTTTTTTTTGTGGGGAAAATCGAAACCAGTGATATAATACGGTTCAATCATGTATACTAAACACTCTGTCAAAGAATTAGCACAATCGGTTGGAATATAGAGATTTTATTAACGTTTATAGCAAAATCGTGTTTTTACCGCAAGAAACGACGATTTTTACAATTGGACGAATTACACAAACAAACCCTTATTCCTCTGCATGCGAAAGTGAAATTGTTGTTATATATAGGTGAATCCACATGAATTTAACATTTTTTTAAGAAATTAGACAAATCCCACTGAATTTGTAGATTTTATTGATATTTATATAGTTAGAAAACTCGCAAAAACGAAATTTTTTGAAGGATTTTTTTTGTGGGGAAAATCGAAACCAGTGACATAATACAGTTCAATCATGTATACTAAACACTCTGTGAAAGAATTAGCACAATCGGTTGGAATATAGAGATTTTATTAACGTTTATGGCAAAATCGTGTTTTTACCGCAAGAAACGACGATTTTTACAATTGGACGATTTACACAAACAAACCCATATTCCTCTGCATGCGAACGTGAAATTGTTGTTATATACAGGTGACTCCACATGAATTTAACATTTTTTTAAGAAATTAGACAAATCCCACAGAATTTGTAGATTTTATTGATATTTATATAGTTAAAATCTCGCAAAAACGAAATTTTTTGAAGGATTTTTTTTGTGGGGAAAATCGAAACCAGTGATATAATACAGTTCAATTATGTATACTAAACACTCTGTGAAAGTATTAGCACAATCGGTTGGAATATAGAGATTTTATTAACGTTTAAACAAAATCGTGTTTTTACCGCAAGAAACGACGATTTTTACAATTGGACGATTTACACAAACAAACCCATATTCCTCTGCATGCGAACGTGAAATTGTTGTGATATACGGGTGACTCCACATGAATTTAACATTTTTTTAAGAAATTAGACAAATCCCACGGAATTTGTAGATTATATTGATATTTATATAGTTAAAAAACTCGCAAAAACGAAATTTTTTTAAGGATTTTTTTTTTTGTGGGGAAAATCTAAACCAGTGACATAATACAGTTCAATCATGTATACTAAACACTCTGTGAAAGAATTAGCACAATCGGTTGGAATATAGAGATTTTATTAGCGTTTATAGCAAAATCGTGTTTTTACCGCAAGAAACGACGATTTTTACAATTTGACGATTTTCAGGAACAAACCCATATTCCTCTGCATGCGAACGTGAAATTGTTGTTATATATAGACGATTTACACAAACAAACCAATATTCCTCTGCATGCGAACGTGAAATTGTTGTTATATATAGGTGAATCCACATGAATTTAACATTTTTTTAAGAAATTAGACAAATCCCACGGAATTTGTAGATTTTATTGATATTTATATAGTTAAAATCTCGCAAAAACGAAATTTTTTGAAGGATTTTTTTTTTTTGTGGGGAAAATCGAAACCAGTGATATAATACAGTTCAATTATGTATACTAAACACTCTGTGAAAGAATTAGCACAATCGGTTGGAATATAGAGATTTTATTAACGTTTATAACAAAATCGTGTTTTTACCGCAAGAAACGACGATTTTTACAATTGGACGATTTACACAAACAAACCCATTTTCCTCTGCATGCGAACGTGAAATTGTTGTTACATACAGGTGACTCCACATGAATTTAACATTTTTTTAAGAAATTAGACAAATCCCACGGAATTTGTAGATTTTATTGATATTGATATAGTTAAAATCTCGCAAAAACGAAATTTTTTGAAGGATTTTTTTTGTGGGGAAAATCGAAACCAGTGATATAATACAGTTCAATCATGTATACTAAACACTCTGTCAAAGAATTAGCACAATCGGTTGGAATATAGAGATTTTATTAACGTTTATAGCAAAATCGTGTTTTTACCGCAAGAAACGACGATTTTTACAATTGGACGATTTACACAAACAAACCCATATTCCTCTGCATACGAAAGTGAAATCGTTGTTATATATAGGTGAATCCACATGAATTTAACATTATTTTAAGAAATTAGACAAATCCCACTGAATTTGTAGATTTTATTGATATTTATATAGTTAGAAAACACGCAAAATCGAAATTTTTTGAAGGATTTTTTTTGTGGGGAAAATCGAAACTGGTGACATATTACAGTTCAATCATGTATACTAAACACTCTGTGAAAGAATTAGCACAATCGGTTGGAATATAGAGATTTTATTAACGTTTATAACAAAATCGTGTTTTTACCGCAAGAAACGACGATTTTTACAATTGGACGATTTACACAAACAAACCCATATTCCTCTGCATGCGAACGTGAAATTGTTGTTATATACAGGTGACTCCACATGAATTTAACATTTTTTTAAGAAATTAGACAAATCCCACGGAATTTGTATATTTTATAAATATTTATATAGTTAATAATCTCGCAAAAACGAAATTTTTTGAAGGATTTTTTTTTGTGGGGAAAATCGAAACCAGTGATATAATACAGTTCAATCATGTATACTAAACACTCTGTCAAAGAATTAGCACAATCGGTTGGAATATAGAGATTTTATTAACGTTTATAGCAAAATCGTGTTTTTACCGCAAGAAACGACGATTTTTACAATTGGACGATTTACACAAACAAACCCTTATTCCTCCGCATGCGAACGTGAAATTGTTGTTATATATAGGTGAATCCACATGAATTTAACATTTTTTTAAGAAATTAGACAAATCCCAGGGAATTTGTAGATTATATTGATATTTATATAGTTAAAAAACTCTCAAAAACGAAATTTTTTGAAGGATTTTTTTTTGTGGGGAAATTCGAAACCAGTGACATAATACAGTTCAATCATGTATACTAAACACTCTGTGAAAGAATTAGCACAATCGTTTGGAATATAGAGATTTTATTAACGTTTATAGCAAAATCGTGTTTCTACCGCAAGAAACAACGATTTTTACAATTTGACCATTTTCACAAACAAACCCATATTCCTCTGCATGCGAACGTGAAATTGTTGTTATATATAGGTGACTCCACATGAATTTAACATTTTTTTAAGAAATTAGACAAATCCCCCGGAATTTGTAGATTTTATTGATATTTATATAGTTAAAATCTCGCAAAAACGAAATTTTTTGAAGGATTTTTTTTTGTGGGGAAAATCGAAACCAGTGATATAATACAGTTCAATTATGTATACTAAACACTCTGTGAAAGAATTAGCACAATCGGTTGGAATATAGAGATTTTATTAGCGTTTATAGCAAAATCGTGTTTTTACCGCAAGAAACGACGATTTTTACAATTTGACGATTTTCTCGAACAAACCCATATTCCTCTGCATGCGAACGTGAAATTGTTGTTATATATAGGTGACTCCACATGAATTCAACATTTTTTTAAGAAATTAGACAAATCCCCCGGAATTTGTAGATTTTATTGATATTTATATAGTTAAAATCTCGCAAAAACGAAATTTTTTGAAGGATTTTTTTTTGTGGCGAAAATCGAAACCAGTGATATAATACAGTTCAATCATGTATACTAAACACTCTGTCCAAGAATTAGCACAATCGGTTGGAATATAGAGATTTTATTAATGTTTATAGCAAAATCGTGTTTTTACCGCAAGAAACGACGATTTTTACAATTGGACGATTTACACAAACAAACCAATATTCCTCTGCATGCGAACGTGAAATTGTTGTTATATATAGGTGAATCCACATGAATTTAACATTTTTTTAAGAAATTAGACAAATCCCACGGAATTTGTAGATTTTATTGATATTTATATAGTTAAAATCTCGCAAAAACGAAATTTTTTGAAGGATTTTTTTTTTTTGTGGGGAAAATCGAAACCAGTGATATAATACAGTTCAATTATGTATACTAAACACTCTGTGAAAGAATTAGCACAATCGGTTGGAATATAGAGATTTTATTAACGTTTATAACAAAATCGTGGTTTTACCGCAAGAAACAACGATTTTTACAATTGGACGATTTACACAAACAAACCCATATTCCTCTGCATGCGAAAGTGAAATCGTTGTTATATATAGGTGAATCCACATGAATTTAACATTATTTTAAGAAATTAGACAAATCCCACTGAATTTGTAGATTTTATTGATATTTATATAGTTAGAAAACTCGCAAAATCGAAATTTTTTGAAGGATTTTTTTTGTGGGGATAATCGAAACCAGTGACATATTACAGTTCAATCATGTATACTAAACACTCTGTGAAAGAATTAGCACATTCGGTTGGAATATAGAGATTTTATTAACGTTTATAACAAAATCGTGTTTTTACCGCAAGAAACGACGATTTTTACAATTGGACGATTTACACAAACAAACCCATATTCCTCTGCATGCGAACGTGAAATTGTTGTTATATACAGGTGACTCCACATGAATATAACATTTTTTTAAGAAATTAGACAAATCCCACGGAATTTGTATATTTTATAAATATTTATAAAGTTAATAATCTCGCAAAAACGAAATTTTTTGAAGGATTTTTTTTTGTGGGGAAAATCGAAACCAGTGATATAATACAGTTCAATCATGTATACTAAACACTCTGTCAAAGAATTAGCACAATCGGTTGGAATATAGAGATTTTATTAACGTTTATGGCAAAATCGTGTTTTTACCGCAAGAAACGACGATTTTTACAATTGGACGATTTACACAAACAAACCCTTATTCCTCCGCATGCGAACGTGAAATTGTTGTTATATATAGGTGAATCCACATGAATTTAACATTTTTTTAAGAAATTAGACAAATCCCAGGGAATTTGTAGATTATATTGATATTTATATAGTTAAAAAACTCGAAAAAACGAAATTTTTTGAAGGATTTTTTTTTGTGGGGAAATTCGAAACCAGTGACATAATACAGTTCAATCATGTATACTAAACACTCTGTGAAAGAATTAGCACAATCGTTTGGAATATAGAGATTTTATTAACGTTTATAGCAAAATCGTGTTTCTACCGCAAGAAACAACGATTTTTACAATTTGACCATTTTCACAAACAAACCCATATTCCTCTGCATGCGAACGTGAAATTGTTGTTACATGCAGGTGACTCCACATGAATTTAACATTTTTTTAAGAAATTAGACAAATCCCACGGAATTTGTAGATTTTATTGATATTTATATAGTTAAAATCTCGCAAAAACGAAGTTTTTTGAAGGATTTTTTTTTGTGGGGAAAATCGAAACCAGTGATATAAAACAGTTCAATTATGTATACTAAACACTCTGTGAAAGAATTAGCACAATCGGTTGGAATATAGAGATTTTATTAACGTTTATAACAAAATCGTGTTTTTACCGCAAGAAACGACGATTTTTACAATTGGACGATTTACACAAACAAACCCATATTCCTCTGCATGCGAACGTAAAAATTGTTGTTACATACAGGTGACTCCACATGAATTTAACATTTTTTTAAGAAATTAGACAAATCCCACGGAATTTGTAGACTTTATTGATATTGATATAGTTAAAATCTCGCAAAAACGAAATTTTTTGAAGGATTTTTTTTTGTGGGGAAAATCGAAACCAGTGATATAATACAGTTCAATCATGTATACTAAACACTCTGTCAAAGAATTAGCACAATCGGTTGGAATATAGAGATTTTATTAACGTTTATAGCAAAATCGTGTTTTTACCGCAAGAAACGACGATTTTTACAATTGGACGATTTACACAAACAAACCCATATTCCTCTGCATGCGAAAGTGAAATTGTCGTTATATATAGGTGAATCCACATGAATTTAACATTTTTTTAAGAAATTAGACAAATCCCACTGAATTTGTAGATTTTATTGATATTTATATAGTTAGAAAACTCGCAAAAACGAAATTTTTTGAAGGTTTTTTTTTGTGGGGAAAATCGAAACCAGTGATATAATACAGTTCAATTATGTATACTAAACACTCTGTGAAAATATTAGCACAATCGGTTGGAATATAGAGATTTTATTAACGTTTAAACAAAATCGTGTTTTTACCGCAAGAAACGACGATTTTTACAATTGGACGATTTACACAAACAAACCCATATTCCTCTGCATGCGAACGTGAAATTGTTGTGATATACGGGTGACTCCACATGAATTTAACATTTTTTTAAGAAATTAGACAAATCCCACGGAATTTGTAGATTATATTGATATTTATATAGTTAAAAAACTCGCAAAAACGAAATTTTTTGAAGGATTTTTTTTTGTGGGGAAAATCGAAACCAGTGACATAATACAGTTCAATCATGTATACTAAACACTCTGTGAAAAAATTAGCACAATCGGTTGGAATATAGAGATTTAATTAGCGTTTATAGCAAAATCGTGTTTCTACCGCAAGAAACGACGATTTTTACAATTTGACGATATTCACGAACAAACCCATATTCCTCTGCATGCGAACGTGAAATTGTTGTTATATATAGGTGACTCCACATGAATTTAACATTTTTTTAAGAAATTAGACAAATCCCCCGGAATTTGTAGATTTTATTGATATTTATATAGTTAAAATCTCGCAAAAACGAAATTTTTTGAAGGATTTTTTTTTGTGGGGAAAATCGAAACCAGTGATATAATACAGTTCAATCATGTATACTAAACACTCTGTCCAAGAATTAGCACAATCGGTTGGAATATAGAGATTTTATTAATGTTTATAGCAAAATCGTGTTTTTACCGCAAGAAACGACGATTTTTACAATTGGACGATTTACACAAACAAACCCATATTCCTCTGCATGCGAACGTGAAATTGTTGTTATATATAGGTGAATCCACATGAATTTAACATTTTTTTAAGAAATTAGACAAATCCCACGGAATTTGTAGATTTTATTGATATTTATATAGTTAAAATCTCGCAAAAACGAAATTTTTTGAGGGATTTTTTTTTTGTGAGGAAAATCGAAACCAGTGATATAATACAGTTCAATTATGTATACTAAACACTCTGTGACAGAATTAGCACAATCGGTTGGAATATAGAGATTTTATTAACGTTTATAACAAAATCGTGTTTTTACCGCAAGAAACGACGATTTTTACAATTGGACGATTTACACAAACAAACCCATATTCCTCTGCATGCGAACGTGAAATTGTTGTTACATACAGGTGACTCCACATGAATTTAACATTTTTTAAAGAAATTAGACAAATCCCACGGAATTTGTAGATTTTATTGATATTGATATAGATAAAATCTCGCAAAAACGAAATTTTTTGAAGGATTTTTTTTTGTGGGGAAAATCGAAACCAGTGATATAATACAGTTCAATCATGTATACTAAACACTCTGTCAAAGAATTAGCACAATTGGTTGGAATATAGAGATTTTATTAACGTTTATAGCAAAATCGTGTTTTTACCGCAAGAAACGACGATTTTTACAATTGGACGATTTACACAAACAAACCCATATTCCTCTGCATGCGAACGTGAAATTGTTGTTATATATAGGTGAATCCACATGAATTTAACATTATTTTAAGAAATTAGACAAATCCCACTGAATTTGTAGATTTTATTGATATTTATATAGTTAGAAAACTCGCAAAAACGAAATTTTTTGAAGGATTTTTTTTGTGGGGAAAATCGAAACCAGTGACATATTACAGTTCAATCATGTATACTAAACACTCTGTGAAAGAATTAGCACAATCGGTTGGAATATAGAGATTTTATTAACGTTTATAACAAAAT